>NW_027397088.1:10752158-10916819 GCF_003265705.2 Callorhinus ursinus
GTCAAAATAATGTGAAGTGCCAAGACTTTCAAGCTCTTATGGGACTTACAAAAATTTCATAAAATGCCACATCACGGAAAAACCAGAATTCATTACATGACTGGAAAAGCCATTTATATTAGAATGCATAATAAATGTTCAAAAATGAAAATGAATAGCCAGAAATATTATTAGAGCTCTCAGACTCTTACAAGTTCCAAATGAATACTTGATAACTGTCAGACTAAATTTTAAAAATATCTGTGGTAGAAATGCTCAAATTCGGATTACAAAATTTGGGTTAACCATAAGCCAAAAAAGCAAGAAAGATAAAGCATGGAGAAATCCACAAAGCATGATTATGTATAAAGATAACTCCACATCAGACAACTCATTAAGTTTCTGATGACTGGATTCAGAATAACAAAATGTCTTCTCTACTTTAAAATCCCTGTGTCACTGCCTTTAATAGGTTTCCTGGAGCTTCTAATATTTCCCTTTTGAGTTAAAGTGTTTATCATAAACCTGACTTCTTTCAAAAAATTCTTCCATTCTTCTTATAAATACCACAAAACAATTAAATCATAATATAACAGGTTGTATAAACAGACTTGTATCATAAAAGCACGTTAAAGATTTATGAACAAATAGACCATGTTGCCAACCAAAATGCAGGGCCTATGTTTCTGAAAATCTCTTCTTTGAAACATAAAGTAAATAGTGTGCAATAGGTAAAAAAAAAAATTTATTTCATACCGCTATAAATAAAATCAAGGAAAAAAGATGTACTCCAGAGAGGTGACCTATAGGGGTAAAAATCACAACCAAAAAAATAAATAAATAAATAAACTAATATTTCTTTTAAAGAAAATGCATAACAAATCTTATTGAGAAAAGTCCAATAATTTTAAAAGCTTTTTTCTTGCTTTCAGGAATTCTGATTTTTTTTTACATCCATAGTTAAAGTTGAATGATGTACTCTGATCAATTGCTCTTTTTAACAGATAAAAACAGTACCACAACCTGATGGAAATCCTATGATGTATAGTATTACACTCATACATTAAAATGTACGGTTCAGTAACAAGAGACAATACATTGCACTAATTCACATACTTCCCCAACTTTTAATATAAAAAGATTAGGGGTGCCTGGGTGGCTCAGTTGGTTAAGCAACTGCCTTCAGCTCAGGTCATGATCCGGGGGTCCTGGGATCGAGCCCCGCATCGGGTTCCCTGCTCAGCGGGAGGCCTGCTTCTCCCTCTCCCACTCCCCCCTGCTTGTGTTCCCTCTCTCGCTGTCTCTCTCTCTCTTTCAAATAAATAAATAAATAAAAATCTTTAAAAAGATTAGACTATATTCATTAAAAACTTGGTGAACTTTTAAAATTGGTCATTCACAGCTGCAGTAAATGTTCCTACATGTTATTAAGAAAGAGGTCGTGGTGTGATTGTTCTTTGCACAAACTTTATCTGAGGCAGCAGCAAACATGAGTTTTCTTGACACGGTTCAGTAATTCAGGCACTTCAACTCCTTTCAGATCCAGTTAAACATGCTTTTAAATAGATGGAGGTGGCCTATTAATAGACCTCATTTCCTTACCCAGGACTTCAAATGAAATTATGTACTTTCTCTCTAATGTTTAAAAAGGTCTCAAAGATATTTTCGCAGGTTCACATATTTAAAAGGCCGGCCAAGTCTGGCTGTACCCACCAGAGAGAAATTCTTCGAGAAGATTACCAAGTGATGGTTTGTGTTTTGTGACCTCTTTTACTAGTAACACATGTTCAAGAGGAAATTGGCAGTGATTTCCCACTTCTCCACTTGGCCAATTTCTTCGCTCTTTTCTCTCTCTCCTTCACACACAGGCGCCTTTAAGGGGTGTAACCTGCGATCTCATCCACCCCTTTCCTTTGAGATTCTCTCTTTCCTGATGAGATTTTCTCTCTTCAGCTCAGGCAAGTTAATCCTTCACTCATATTTGACACCAATTCCTTCATTCCTGGCCGCGTGTTAAGTTGGCTTGTTTACGGAATTTTAATATTTCTAATAAGTTCATATTAACTTATTAAATACCTATATAGTATTTGAAAAATTAAATTAAGAAACAAAATTTAATCATCAGTATCTTCCTTCTCCCCGTTGATGTCTACTTCGTTCCAAAGAAAAGCAAAATGCTTAGAAATCTTGACTGGAACTACTCTGGAGAGACCCGATGGCTCTTTCCCTTTACATATCTATTAATTGATCTAATCTAACTCTAAATCAATTCAAAGCCAGCAGTTTCTGGTAAGACATTTATTCTACGTGTGCGCTTAAGTGGTGATAAATCAGGTCTTTTCAAAAAAATTTATTAAAGTGTTCCTACTAAATATAGAAATGTAGTGTGAGAAAGAGCAAGTAATACTTTATGATTTGAACAGAGGAAAGCGAGAGAGGGAGGGAAAAAAAAAAATCCTGCCTGGAATTAGTAAGAACTGACAGTGTTTTGGATGATATTTTCCTTTTCGTTAAAAAGCAACAAATACCTTTTGATGCGACACGGTCAACTTGGAAAATAAAAACAAAACACTAGGATGGAGTAGCAAACATGCACTACAGCAACCTCATTTATAACCAGTGACGAGCAAAACGCACGAAGTTTTTAAAAGAATGTGATTGTTGTCAGAAGGAATGGGGTCCCCCAGCGCCGCGTTCAGCTCGGCTTGCCCTCAAAGCCATGGCCGAGGGGCCGGGCGGGCGCGGCTCGGAGCCTGGTGGGCACAGACCAGCAAGAAAGTGAATTCTGCACACTGCACAAATCATGGCTCAGTTCAGGGCAGTCAGATTGCATCTGGGATCAACCGACTGTGCTTCATGAAACCGTCAGCCCTCATTTGTGTCTAGCTGTTTTCCCAGGTCCGGCTGTAAACAAGGCCGGCTGGGGGCTGTCGGCCTCCGCTCCCGCGCGCGGGGAGACCTCACCGTCAGACCTCGCCCGGGGCCTCCGCGCGCGCGCACGTCAGGGTTCCAGCTTCCAGACAGCCCTTCCAGCGAACGCCCGCGAGTCACAAAGCAAAGCCACTTTGGCATGACCGACTTAGGGTCTCCTTTCAGAGACATACCTTAGATTCCTACACATTCTGGCATGGCCCGTCTCGTGCATGAAACTAAATGAGGTGTTCCTAATATGAACAAGTGTTTTATTTTTGTTTTGTTTTGCTTTTTGGGTTTTTTGTTTTGTTTTGTTTTGTTTTCAGCAGACTACCTCAGCAGATTCATCCTGTTGGGGAGGAGGGGGTGGTAGTGATTGTTTTAGTTGTTTCACTGCTCTGGGGCTTTGCTTGGATCAGCCAAAAAAAAAAAAAAAAAATGGCTAGAAATACTGTCAGTCTGGTCCACCTCCAGGAACCTAATCATGCCTGAATTGCTCGGAGGAGTGTAATGATGGTAAACAGGAACAGGTATGTTGGCTTCTGTTCTCCTCCACGTTGGCCCTCGCATTGCCTTTACAATAAAGCAAAAGACTGTTTTGAAGGAACATCATCTCAATAATAAAAGGCAGGGGGTGTTATTGAAGCCGTTTTCCTTGGCAAGTGGCATAAAGGTAATATTTAGTATTCACCTCATTGAATTCTCCTAGCCAGCTGGTCTGTCCCTGTTAAGACTTTCATTTATGCAGCTTGAGCTGGAACCCTTTCTGTTCCCCCAGTCTATTACTTTGTCTATTTAAGGGATAACAGCCAAAGTGAAACAGCTTGCAATTTGCACCTGTCTGCTCTAAGCATTCCATGTTAGATTATATGGAGAACAAACTCTTCATTGCTAATGAGACCAAGACCCGGTGGGGCTGAATGCAGTTTTGTTGGGGGGCTCACAGAATATTTTAGTGGGGTTTTCCCCCCTTTCCTAAATAATCTGATCGGGACCTCCCTATTCTGGTTTTGAATTCCTACAGTAAAAAAGTACCATTCAAAAAAAATGTAGTTGAAGTTGTGTATTTTTTTTAAGATTTTATTTATTTATTTTGAGAGAGAGAGAGAATAGGAGCAGGGGGAGGGGCAGAGGCAGAAGGAGAAGCAGACTCCCCACTGAGCAGGGACCCCCCCCCCCAATGCAGGGCTTGATCCCAGGACCAGGAGATCGTGACCTGAGCAGAAGGCAGATGCTTAACCAACTGAGCCACCCAGGTGCTCCAAAGTTGTGTATTCTTTAAAGAAAAATTTAAATGTCGTGTATCTAACTAAGAATTGAACCAACATTCAGTCTGAGTTGCCTCAGATGAGAAAGAAAAAAATTAAATGCTAGGTTATTTCCAAGTTGTCATAAGCACAAAATACCTAGAGAGACCTTTAATTTGTATAAGTGGCCATGAAAAAAACAGTTGATAAAAAATTTTTGGCTGTGACAGAAACAGGACTAGTTTTCGAAATAGTATCAATTGCCAGAAAGTGAACCGGTGTTCTCTGCTTATATTACCTTTGAATATGTAATTGACTGGATGGAAAATAAAAATTCAAGTGGCTGAGTTCATATCATCATGTGACTCACAGAGTACATTCTCCACAAATACAAAAGTGTCAGCATGCTATTCTCTCCCACCTTTTCTGGAAGTGCTCTGCATCCCCCCAAGCTTTGAAGAATTGTATCAGTGGGCTGCCATCTATTTTTTTAAAGAATTTAAATTAAATTCATTGTGATGAAAGAATTTTAAGTAAAACTTATAACATTTCCCGAAACCTTATGTATTTAAAAAAAATAATAATTTTTGGATAATTTGCCAAAATATCCTTGAAGATTATCCAAAATTTAGTAAAATATATATATATATTTGTATATATACATATATATAAAATTTATACTGAATATATAAACAGAAGGTATACTGAATATATATAAATAGGTATACTGAAAAAAATATATATAAAAGTGTGTATATATATATATATATATACACACACTTTCAATCAAAGGATTCGTGCTACATTTGGATTCCAAAAAATCTCTCACATTGGCACCTCCTGTGGAAATGATAACTGATATGGTGCCAAGTTCAATGAAGTTGAGGTGGTCACAAATACGGTCTCACTGGTAACTTCTCGATGGCTGTTGGCGCACGTCTCGCCTGACTGATAATGCTCCAGCTCGTCAGTGCTGGATCCTCTCCCAGGACTCTCGGAGTTCTGCCAGCCACTGCCGAGTCTGGGTAGGTCAAAGGGTTGAGCCATGTGTAATTCAGAACAGAGGAGGTCCCACGGTCACTCCACAAAAACAATTACACTACTTATTTCGCTCTAGCCCTTGCCCCAAACTCACAAGCCTCACAGTTTCAGTGCGGCCAATCTAATTCTGCCCCTGGGCGATAAGCCACATGAAAATATGTGGTGCTGTGTTTATAAATCTAATCAAAACTGGAAACAGTGGACAGGCACAATGAGGTCCTACTATGGATCATGGGAATCCTTGGAAGTTCTGAAGGCACTTTTGTTTAACTTCTATAGACTCTCTTTTGCTACTACATTGTCTGCTACACTCGTTAATCATCCTCTTTACTCGTGAGTGCTACAAAGGAGGCTGAATTTCTCCTCACTTCTCTACTTTTCGTCCGTGGATCATATTATGAAAAATAAAGCTTAAAAGGCTGCTTTTAAAGGAAAAAATCAAAAAGGGAACTACTGTTAGATCCATCTTTACCTCTCTGTCCATGTTCTCTGCTCCTTGCCCTCGGCAATGCACAGATTTAAATCAAGTCCCTCTAAAAAAGAAAAATAATATTTAAAAACTGGAATAAATTGGTCTGGCTGTAAGGTAGATGAAGCAATTTGGGGTCGGAGAGCTATGATGCTACTTAAATGGTCCCGAGAATTCTCAGCATCAACAGGATTTGATTTGGGGTCCTGTTTTTACTGTTGTTCTCGTTTGCTCGAGCCAGACTCCTGATAACCTGAGAGCCCATGAATGTTCACAAAATGTTTTACTAGGAAAAGTTCAGACTTGATCAAGACAGCCTAACCTTCCTGTTTTATGCCCCAAAGATGACTAATTCTGATGGCACTAAAAGGATGCTAAAAATTCACCGTTGATGCTTTACTACATTATCTATTTAAAAATAGGATCCAGGTTTGCAACTGTCCTAAATGGATGATACCTGATAAAGTCCATGATAAATATGTGCAATTAGGGACCAAGCAGATGAAATTCTGAGAACTTCATCCAGCAAAGAGATGCGATACACAAATTCTCACGAAAGGAGATGTGTTTTTAGTGCTCTTAAAACTCCTTGGATTTTAATTTTAATTAAAATACGGTTGTTACAGGGCGCCCGGGTGTCTCAGTTGTTAGGCGTCTGCCTTCGGCTCGGGTCATGATCCTAGTGTCTTGGGAGCCAGCCCCGCATCGGGCTCCCTGCTCGGCGGGAAGCCTGCTTCTCCCTCTCCCACTCCCCCTGCTTGTGTTCCCTCTCTCGCTGTCTCTCTTTCTGTCAAATAAATAAAATAAAAATAAAAAATAAATAAAAATACAGTTGTTACAAATAAAGAACGCAAACTTCAAAAACAAAGGGAAGCCTCAACCCAAACAAACAAAAATTTAGATGCTCAGAATTGGCAGCACAAAATAAAAGTTCTCTCCTGACATGTATCACGGTAGTCCGAACACCCCCAGAAAATTGTGCCAAAGAGTTTAGAAAACAAATATACAATAAAAGTAAGCACACACACAAACGCGCGCGTGCACACACGTGCACGTATAGCAAACTTCAGATAACTATTTTGGATTGCAAACGAGGATAAATTTAATGTTCAAACCATCTGATAAAATAACCATCTGGAACCTGAAAAAAAAAAAAAAACTCCTTAGATTCATGTGATAAATCATCAAGTTTAATCTGCAAGCTATTACATTGGATCTTACTTCAAATGATAAAAATACTACACTAGAATTCAGTCGGGACCAGATTATTGTAATAATGTGTGGAAATAATAATAAATGGGAATTTTTTTCTTTTTTATTTTTAAAGATTTTATTTATTTATTTGACAGAGAGAGACACAGCGAGAGAGGGAACACAAGCAGGGGGAGTGGGAGAGGGAGAAGCAGGCCTCCCGCCGAGCAGGGCGCCCGATGCGGGGCTTGATCCCAGGATCCTGGGATCATGACCCGAGCTGAAGGCAGATACCTAAAGACTGAGCCACCCAGGCGCCCCAGACGGGAATTTTTTCTAATGAGCAAGATAGGCCCAGCATTTATTAGAATATTATAAGCACTCACCAAAGGAGCCTTCTCAACTTGGAGATTGCCCTTTAAAACGGTTATCAGTATTTGGCAGTAAAACAAAGTACATCATATATGAATGATATATGTAACATGCTTTTTGTTTGTTTGTTTGGAGCTCTCAGTCATACTTTTAAAAAGTCACTTCACCATGTGGGTATGAGCTCTTCTATGGCTAACAATGTTGAAAAATGAAAGATTTTAATCCTTCTAGTGTTAATTTTAAAACTTACTTTTTTATGTATAACATCAGAGATTCAAAGATTATATAGGTTACTTCCTAAAAGAAGGGAAATGCATATAAAATTTTTTCAAAGGAAAAAAGTCTACATCAAAATGAGAAAATCTGAGCCAATTAGCAGAAGTTGAGGTTTGACTTGCTTGTTTTTTTCCACTGCACAGTGACTAAAGAGTAATCCCAAGGCACATATTTCTGGGAATGTACTGTGAAGTGGGAATCTGTCTTCTTTGGGTTCCTTAAACTTGGTATTATTCTAATAGCTAATATGTCTTTAAAATATCTGTAATTTGTCAAGTGACTCATGTTATTGTCATCATAATTTATCTTGCAGACATATAATCTGAAATGTACAAACCACAAAACAAGGGTGTTTCTACTCACATCAATATAGGGCTCAGAAAACTTTCCAATAGGGCAGCCCGCTTTTGCCCCTTCACAGAAGGCTGCATTTTAGACATCTTTGTGCACAGATATTTAGAATGAGATATTAGTACAGTAAGACTCTGTAAAATTATGAAATAAGGTCAGAATCCTTTCATTCTCTCATATAAAATAGGTAGCTAAATCTGAAAAGTGCTTTGATAGAACCTAGTGCTATATCATTTATTTTATTTCGTTTTATTTTTACCAAGTGATGTATCATTTAAAATGCAGCTCTTTCTAGATCTGTACAATTGTATATCTCCCTGTCTCACGAGCAAAGGGTATGGTCTAGAATTCTTCCCTGCTTAGGAATCTCTGTGAGCCTAGAGCAAGCATTATTTGCAATTAAGAGCCTCAGTTTCCATGTATCTACAAGCCAGAATCTGGGACTCAGATCCCTTACAGTTGAGTCAGACCCCTTACAAACTGCAGAATAGAGGCAAGGACAAACAATCCACCTACGCTGAGCCAGGGAACTATCAGTGAACACGTGACCAGGCTGTAGGACATAAAAAAGATGTAGGCAAGATGTCACTGCTGATCTAAATACTGACACACAAATGTGTGTGCCTAGTGCAATTTCTAGGAATTGAATTCAAAGGCCTCCAAAGGGGGAAGGAACTGTTAAAAGGTCAAAAATTACCCTTCGGTTGCTAAGAGCTGTGGCAAGGAGTGTGGATAGGGGCATAGGGGTGAGGCAAGTTCCAGGGACCAGCGATGCCGAATCGGCGAGAAAGACGTGCGGGCATTGGAGTGGACTTTGAGGAACAGGCAGGACTCAGAGTTAGATCGAAAAAGAGACATGGGGGCGCCTGGGTGGCTCAGTCGGTTAAGGATCTGCCTTCGGCTCAGGTCATGATCTCGGGGTCCTGGGATGGAGCCCCGCTCTGGGCTCTCTGCTCAGGGGGAGCCTGCTTCTCCCTCTGCCTCTTTGCTCTCTCTCTTGATCTCTCTCACTGCCTCTCAAGCAAATAAATAAAAAAATCTTTAAAAATAAAAACTGATCACTTGTGGAACTGGCAAAATATGGAGCCTATCAAAGAACTGATGTATTTGCTAAACTGTCTGGATGTCTATGTTATCCAGAAAGTCCCCAAATAGCTTCCTTTTCAAAAGGAAAGGAAACTAAACAACAGTTATACATACTATACATGTACCAGAAGCCTTGGGTTGGGCCTTTTAGGAACATGGGATTTAATGAACTAATGGGCATCGTTACAAAATTGTCACTGTGGCTACAAATTTGGACCACAGTGCGGCATATTAGCTGAAATGCAAGTGGACTACCATAGGACTGGTGTCTTAAAAGCCAGTCTCAACGTTGCAAGCAGGTCGATAATTGCAATGTCACCTGATTGCAAGTAACCTGTTGACCACGTTCTGTTGAGCCTAGATTAATAATCACCCGCTAATTTGTATAGTCACTTTTTTTGGTTTGTTTGTTTTAAGGCTGATTTGAAAATGGCTTTCCCTGAAATTGTTGACCTTGTATTACAAATTAAATCCTGGAATTGCCAAATCTCTGACAACTGGTTCATTGCTTCCAGAGAAGGGAATTAACATGGCTACAGCTGTCATTCCATTGCATTTTTCTTCTCAAGCAGACCAGCAAGGGCAAAGATGGTGTGAGACAGAGGTTGCAAGCCAGATTCTGTCTGCAAACATGTTTTGTTTGACCTCCGCAGTGATTTAAAACATATTGAGCCTATATTTAAAAATAAGAAAATTGGCATAAAAATCTGACTTCTGGCTTCTCTCAGAAAATTTAAAAATTTGGCAAACTAGAGTCAACTTCCATGGTGAGCTGGAAGCGTACTCTCTCGGCATTGTGCTCCTGGTCTCCAGCTTCCACTCTTCCTGCTGCAAACCACAAACCAAAATGTAAGCTCCACAAGGGCAGAGTTGGTTTAACTCATCAACACATCCTCAGAACCTAGAACAGAGCCTGGCAAGCTGGGGGGGCTTGATCATTAACGTTGAGTGACGTGATCTCAGGGGCAGACAGGTAACTTTCATGGGTGACTTGAAGACGACAGGCATGTCCAGAAACTGTCACAATGCATGTCTCACTTGAAAAAAAAAAAAAATCTGTGCAGGTCAAATAAATTCTGCCAGTCCTCATGAAGAAAGAGAGGGAAAGTACCCACATATCATTCTGCTTGCACTGCTGTTTTTCTTATAAAGAAATATTTCTCAGCATCCCTGCCACTATCAAAAGTAGGGCCACAAGTGGGAAAAGGAGAGTGAACACAGAACCAGCACATTTCACTCATTTATACTTCTTGGCTTGGCCGCCACAGGCATCTGAATTAGAAACCTCTGCAAGAGAGATGGGAGTAGGTCTCATGCCCACGATAACAAACTGCTCTACCAGAGTCCTCCCTCAGCCTGCTCCATAGATTTGGCACTACAGACTACACCTACATTTGAGAATCAATAGAGGAATATAAAACCTACATTGGAAAGTCACTATTTAAACCTAACACACTCTATCGCTTTAAATAAACAGTCAGCATCACAGTGTGGCACAAACTTGTGTTTACAGCTCGAAAGGCATTGGTTCAGATTTCTTGCACGTGGGGAAGGTGCTTCACCTCTAAAAGTCTCCAATTCCTCTGCATAACGGTTGAGAAAATGGAAAGACTATGTCTGTCAGACGTCCAGCTTCCACTTAGGGTATAGAATGCTAGACAGGTGTTGTTCCCATACATAAAGCAAAATATACCCTGAATATCTGCAAATTCACAACTTTTATTAAGCCCACCAGAGAGCGGAAGTCATGGCATAATCGACTAATCTAGGGGAAGTTAGGTGCTCCTGAGGAATGACAGATGCAATCACTTGCTCACTGAAGCAGACATAGGCTCCCGTAGAAGCCAGTAAAAAATCAGCTACAAATTACTAACAAATCTCTAAAGTCTGAATGTGACCTAGTGTGAGAATATAGAACTTAAGGGATTTTCAAACACAAGGGGAGGGGCGTCTGCGTGGCTCAGTTGGTGAGATGTCCCACTCTTGGTTTTGGTTGCAGGTCATGATCTCAGGGTGGTGAGATCAAGCCCCAAATCTGGCTCCCTGCTCAGCACGGAGTCTGCTTGAGATTCTCTCCCTCCCCCTCTCCTCCTCCCCACCCCCACTCATGCTGGCTCTCTCTCTCTCTAAAATAAATAAATAAAATCTTAAACACACACATACAAGGGTAATTCACACCAATTCACAAACTCTTCTCCATGAACCTTCTCAGTTCTCAGAAGAGAGACTGGGAGCAAGGCAAGGGTTCAGAGTAGTGATTCTAAACAGGGAGCAGTCATATCTCCAAGAGGACATTAGCTATGTCTAGAGAGATTTTTAATTGCCATACCTGGGGGGAATGCTCTTTTCACCCAGTGGTTAGAAGCCAGGAATGTTGCTAACCATCCTGCTGTGCAGAATAGCACCCTTCTACAAAATATCAAGAGAACTGCAGTTGAGAACCCCTGGTCCAGAGAAATCCTTCCTTGTGATAGAATAGCACCACTACAGAAAAGCACGAAGCCCCACCTGGATACTTCGCCTTTGTCTTCTCTTAGGAAAAAAAGTTTTACTTTTCTGGGAAACAGCAACAAACACTGTTTGTTTGTTTGTTTGTTTAAGATTTTATTTATTTGAGAGGGAGAGAGTACGAGCAGGGGGAGGGAAGAGGGAGAAGCAGACTCCCCACTGAGCAGGGAGCCCAATGCGGGGCTCAATCGCAGCACCCTGGGATCAAAACCCGAGCCGAAGGCAGATGTGTAACCAACTGAGCCACCCAGGCACTCAGCAGCAAACACAGTTACACCCCTCTCTCCCCCCCTACCATCTCCCTCCTTGCAACAAGCCAACGTTAAGGCCCATTGCAGTTGGGAGAACACAAAAATACCCTCTAGCCCTGGGGTGGGGCAAGAAAACATCTTGCCCCAAGCTCTTAGTAGTATCCCACTGAAGAAATAGGGGCAGGATCTGAGATGTCCAGACCCTTGGGACCCAGAGACCCAGCAGCTTCCCGAGGAGACCACTCACCTACCTTACCATCAGGCTACCAAGCATTGAGCAGCAAGTAACCTTAATGCACAGGTAGCAGAGGAGAAGGGATTAGAATAGAGATGCTCCCTCATGTGCAGTCACAAATGAAAGACTTAAACTTGAAGCTTGAGCAGACATGGAGGAATTTTAAAAACCACCGTCGTTCAAAGCACAAGTTAAGGCTAGAGGACTTCCAAGCCTATGGGGCCCTGATGATAGCCACAACAAAATCCAAACCCAGCTCAAGTACTGGTAGACCGACCAAACCTCCCACATGGAAAGACTCGCAAAATAAAAAATATGTCATTGCTGGCCAGGAATAATATCTATCTCAGTCTATTGTCAAATAATGTTAGGTGACAAATAAAGAAGCAAGGAAAAAAAAAACAAAACACCCTGTTAAAAAGACAAAATGATCAATAGAAATGGCCCCAGGTACAACCCAGATATTGGATCTATCAGATAGAGAATTTAAAATAATATAATTAGGTAAAGTGATATCGTCGAGATGGCAACACAGGTCATTCCTGACTTCTATGCCCTTCACGAAAAGAATAGCTGGCAACATCCATAGTCAAGACACCACTGTGAAAATCTTAAAACCCAGGGAGTGAGGCTAAAGTACACTCCTGACAACGGAGGCAGAGGCTGCCATTAGAAGGATAAGAGGAGTAATTTCACTGACTGCATCAACCCTCCCCCAGGTCAGCAGGATGCCTAACAGAGAGGACCTCCTGGGCCTGCAGTTTCTCCATTCTCCAAGATGGACATCCTGTCTTCAAGCATTGAGGAATGCTCCCCGGGAGGCTTGCTCAGGTCTCCCCTCATGAGCATCACTGGGGGAACCTAGGGAGCTCAAAAACTGGGGAAATCAGATAGAGATGGAGAAGGGGGCAGGGCTTATAGTAACCATTGCTCAGATCTCGGTGGACTGTGTTCCCAATTACCACAGAACCTGAGCAGGTATCCCAGCTAGCAGCGCTGTTCATAGGCAGAGCTGACCGGTGGCCCCATCTCACCAGGGATCTCGATTGGCAGTTCTGCCTGATTCGAATCCCAGCCAAAGTGCTATACTGCCATGGGGCACATCCTATGGCACACCTGGGCAAAGGTGCAGGCTTGCAATCTCACCCAACTGCTAAGCATAGCCTCCAGTTCTGCCCCACCAACAAGCATGGCCATGTATGTCCAGCAGCAAATTCTGTGACCTGCCTGAGCAGGGAGCCAAGCCAGCAGCCTCGCCCAATAGTTGAGCATAGCCTCTGGCCCTGCATAATCAAGGAGGCTGAACAGTATCCCAAGGAGCCTCAGAGCTCAACCTACAGTAACACCTAGCTGCAGAACCCAGCCAACAATCTCAAACAGCAGTGAAGGGCAGCATATGGTCCCCCTTGATTGTTGAACACAAACTGTGACCTTGACCAGTCAGAGTCCAGCAAATAACCCTGGCCAATTATGGAACATAACCTACCCAACCAGGGACTGCAGACAGTGACCTTGCCCAACTCTAAAGTACAGTCCCCAACCCCACATAACTGGAGGTTCCATCTGACTAGAGAACCTGATCAGCAACTACACCCAATAGCAAGGTACAGCCAATGGCCTACTAGATCACAAAACCCAGCCTGTAGCCCCACCTAACTTTAGAGTACAGTCTTTAGCCCCATCTATCACAAAGCACTGCCTAAAGCCCCATCCAACCCATAAAGTCTGGCCTGGGACCCTGCCTGAATAGAGGACTAGTAGCACCATCCAGTAGAAAAACATACCTCATGCCCCACAAAACCGAGATTATGCAGCACAGCCCACAGCCCTGCCCAGTCATGGAATCCAACCAGTAGCACTATCCTACAAGGAATTCGAGCCTATAAGCCCAAGCAATCAGAGGTAATTGCAGAGCCCAGACAGTGGCCCCACCTTACTATAGAAACAGTTAGAAGCTACATCTAACCAGGGAGCCCACCAAGTAGCCTGGCTTGAATACAGAGCTCAGCCAGTAGGTCTACCCAACCATGGAACCCAAACAGCAGCACCCCTCCCCCACCCCCAACTTCAGACCATAGACAGTAGGCTTGCTGAACTAAAGAATCAAATAGCAAGCCTCGCATGCCCATGTACACTAGCAGCTGACCAGTCTAGTACCCCAAGCTGAGGTGACTTGGTAAGGATCTTTCCCTATTAAAATAAAGGAGAGTCTTTTTTCAAATACACACATACTAATGCAAAAATACAAAGATCGTGGAGAATCAGATAAACATGACACCACCAAACGAAACTCATAAAGCTCCAACAACTGACCCTAAAGAAATGGCGATCTATGAACTGTCAGACAAAGAATTCAGAATATCTCTCTAAAAGAAGTTCAGGAGGGGTACCTGGGTGGCTCAGTCAGTAAAGCGTCCACCTTCAGTTCAGGTCATGATCTTAGAGTCCTGGGATCAAGCCCCACACTGGGCTCTCCACTCAGTGGGGAGTCTGCTTCTCCCTTTCCCTCTGTGCTCTCTCTCTCTCAAATAAATAAATAAAATCTTTTAAAAAAGAAAAGAAAAGAAAAGTTCAAGAGACTATAATAACACACAGACAGACCACTAACTGAAATTAGGAAATTAGAAAAACAATGCATGAATAAAATGGGAAATACAACAAAGAAATAGAAACCATCAAAAACTAACAAAGAAAAAAACTCAGAATCATAGAGCTCAAGAATATAATGACTGCACTGAAAAATTGAATGGAAATCTTCAACAACAGAATCTACCAAGCAGAATAAAGAATTGATGGACTCAAAGACAGATCATTTGAAATTATCCTGCTAAAAGCAACAAGAAAAAAAAAAAGAATGAAAAAAGTGAAGAAAACCTACAGCACTAATGAGAAAACAGCAAAAGGAGTAATGGACACATTATGGAAATCATGAAGGAGAAGGGAAAGGGACAGAAAGTTTATTTAAAGAAATAATGAATGAGGGGCACCTGGGTGGCTCAGTCGTTAAGCATCTGCCTTCGGCTCGGGTCATGATCCCAGGGTCCTGGGATCGAGCCCCGTGCTCCCTGCTCAGCAGGAAGATGGCTTCTCCCTCTCCCACGCCCCCTGCTTGTGTTCCCTCTCTCACTGTGTCTCTCCCTGTCAAATAAATAAATAAAATCTAAAAAAAAAAAGAAATAATGAATGAACACTTAAACATGGAGAAAGAAATGGACATCCAAATACATGAGGCTCAAAGGATCCCAAATAAGATGACCTGTAAAGAGTCACACTGAGACACATATAATTAAATTGTCAAAAGACAAAAAGAAAATTTTGAAACAATAAAAACACAATGTCACATAAGAGGGAACCCCCCCCCCACAAAGCTATCAGGGGATTTCTCAGCAAAAACTTTGCAGGCCAGGAGAGAGGAGGATGATATATTCAAAATTTTTAAAGGGGGGAAAAAAAAGCTGTCAACCAAGAACACTATACCTGGCAAAACTGTCCTTTATAAGTGAAGGAGAGATAAAAGCTTTCCCCAAAAAACAAAAACTAGAGAATTCATTACTACTAGATCTGTAATAAAAGAAACACTAAAGGGTATTCTACAAACTGAAATGAAAACATGCTAATTACATCATAAAAGCATGAATATGTAAAACTCATTCTATAGGTAAATATAGAACCAAAGTCAGATTTTCTAATATTGTAATGGTGGTACATAAGTAATAACTCTAGTTTAAAGTTAAAAAAACAAATGCATTAAAAATTACTGTAACAATAATAATTTGTTATTGGATACCATGCTATAAAAATGATATAAACTGTAATATCAATAGCCTAAAATGTGAGGGGGAAAGAAAAAATATAAAGTTTCTGTATTCTGTCAAAGTTAAGTTGTTATTAGCTTAAAAATGTTATAACTGTAAGCTCTCTTATATGAGCCTTATGGTAATTACAAAAGAAAAATCTGTAGTAGGTACATAAAAGATTATAATAAAGGAGTCAAAGAGTACCACCACAAAAAATCACCAGAAAGGAAGGTAGCAAGAGAGGAAGGAAGAAACAAAGGATCTACAAAATAGTCCGAAAAAACAATTAACAAAATGGTGATAATAAGTCCTTACCTATCGATAGTTATTTTCAAAAAAAATGGATCAAATTCTATAATCAAGAGATATAGATTGGATAAGTGAATTTTGAGAAACCAGATCTAACATCATGTTATCTACACGGGACTCACTTTAGTTTGAAGGACACACATAGGCTTGAAAGTGAAGGGAAAGAAAAAGATTCCAAGAAAATGGTAACCAGAAGAAAGCAGGGATGACTCTATTTAAATCAGAAAAAAATAGACATTAAGCTAAAAATGGTCACAAAAGACAAAGAAGGTCAAAAAGGATCAATTAATCAAGAAGATATAAAAAATATAAATATTTATACAGCCAACATCAGAGCACCTAAATATAAAGCAAATACTAACCACACTGAAAATGACAAGCCACAGACTGGGAGAAAACATTTCAAATCATGTATCTAATAAATCATGTATCGAATAAATGACTCATATCCAGGATATATAGAGAACACTTACAAGTCAATAATAAGATAATAAGCAGAGCAATTACAAAGTGGACAAAAGATAATGAGTAAAGATTTTACCAAGGAAGGTATACGAATGGCCAATAAAAACACATGAAAAGATGCTCAATGTCATTAGTCAGTGACACTCCCAGGCATTTTCCCAAAGAAAATATAAACTTATATGCACACAAAAATCCATACACAAGTGATTATAGTGGTTTTATTTTGATTGCCAAAAACTGGAAACAGCTCTGATGTCAGTGAGCAGATAAACAAACTGGTACATCCATGCAATGAAATACCACTCCACAATAAAAGCAATAGATCTCAAATGTGTTTGCTGCTAAATGTGAGAATACAGACTCAGTATGGTGCTTACCAGAGACTGGGGAGTTACGGAAATGGTGAGGTGTTGGTCAGAGGATACAAATTTCCGGTTAGAAGATGAATCCATTTTGAGGCTCTAATGCACAAGATTGTGATTATAGTAAACATTAATGTATTACATACTTGACATAGATTAACTAACTTGAATTTAAATAACATAAAATAAAATAAATGAAAAGCACAAAAAATAATGTATTATATACCTGAAAGTTGAGAGTCTAAATCTTAAATGTTCTCACTACAAAAAAGAAATAGTAAATGTGTGACATAATAAAGTTAGCTAACAGAGAGAGTAGTAGTCATGTTGTAATATATATGGGTATCGAATCCACAGCTTGTATACCTTAGGCTTATACATTGTTATATATCAATTATATCTCGACAAACCGGAAAATAAAGAAAGAATGCAGACTCAAAGACAGCATAATGTATAGTTCCATTCATATGACATTCTGGAAATGGCACAGCTATAGAGACAAAATTTGTCACTGGTTGCCAGATGTTAAGAGTGGACGAAAAACGCAAGGGGATACGGAGGAGAGGCGGGGCTAGAGTTGCTCCGTATCTTGATTGTAGTAATAGTTACACAACGTGTGCACTTATCAAAACTCATAAAACTTTATACCAGGAAGGGTGAATTTTGTTACATATCAATTATATCTTAATTTGAAAAAGAAAAACCTAATGTATATAAACTGCTTGGGGAAGAGTAGACCCTTTAAATTTTTTTCTTAATTTTTATCAGAGAAATAAATGTGCATGGTCGGAAATAAAATATTACAAAAAGGCTAACACAAGTCGGCCACACCACTTTGACCTACCCCAATTCAAAACTCATAGAAGTAAAGATTTTAATTATTTCCATTTTTTTGTTTGCTATGATGGTTAATGTCATAGCTTTAAATAATACAATTAATACAATGATACATATTTTATAATTGATAGCATATTTATGTATTATATGAATAACAAAGAGTAATAATATATTGAAATTAATTTCATGTTTCTTACGTTGTTTTCTTAATCTTGCCATGTGTTATGGGTTGAATTGTGTCCCCTCAGAAAAGGTTAACATTCTAAGGGCACCTGGTGGTGCAGTCAATTAAGCAACCGACTCTTGGATTTGGCTCAGGTCATGATCTCAGGATCCTGAGATCAAGCCCTATATTGGGCTCCGCACTCAGCGCAGCATCTGCTTAAGACTCTCTCTCCCTCTACCCATCCCCTGTGCTCTCTCTCTCTCTCTCTCTCTCTCTCTGATATAAATAAATAAATCTTTTAATAAATGTTAACATTCTAACTCCCAGTACTTATGAGCAGGGGCTTATTTGGAAACAGGATCTTTACAGATGGTCAAGTTAAGATGAGGTCATTAGGGTGGGTTCTGATCTAATATGACTGGGAAATTCATATAAAAGGGAAATTTGAACACAAAGAGAGATACAAATAGGGGCAAGATGATGTGAAGACACAGAGAGAACACCATCAACAAGCCAAAGAACCCTAAGCTACCAGAATCTGGGAGAAAAGAAGGAAGAGATTCTCCCCCAACCCCAGCTCTTAGAAGGTACCAACCCTGACGACACTTGGACCTTGGACTTTCAGCCTCTACAAGTTTGAGGGAATAAATTTCTGTTGTGTAAGTCACCCAATGTATGGTACTTTGTTATGACAATCTTAGTAAACCAGACGCTATGCATGATAAATCTCATTTATTCTTTTCTCCTTTTCCCTTCTTTCCTCATCTCTTCAAATTGGAACTTTAATTGGATAGCACTCTTTTCATATATTCTAATGGTCACATTAAATAATATCTGATGGTCACATTAAATAATAATGAACACCTATTTATTATATTAGAGCCTACAGAAAGAATCTTACTTCCTACTTTTTTTAAGATGAACATTTTAGGATCCACACTCTTCCCACATCTTCCTTCCCATCTTCTATCTCCAAATCTCTATCAACTGTACCTCTATTTTTAATTTAAGATTGAGGGGCACCTGAGTGGGTTAGTCGGTTAAGCGTGTGACTTGATTTCAGCTGAGGTCTTGATCTCAGCATTGTGAGTTCAAGCCCCGTGTTAGGGCTTAATTAAAAAAAAAAAAAGAAAGATTGAAAATATACATTCCGTTTCAACCATAATAATTATAAATTTTTTATGCTTTGTCTATAAATTGATTCTAACAATCAAAACCTGATAACAGCTTTATAATTATGACTATTAATAAAGCTTAAGGCAAGACCATGTATGTAGTTTGCTGTGTTCTATTTCTTCTTGTTTCAATGTCATGGGTCCTTGTGCTATTCAAATGAGAATGAACTCAGGGTTCATTGAATGAACCTTGAGTGAACATCAAGGTTACATGGCCCTTTCATCTATATTATGATTCCCATCTGCCCATCAATTTTCTTCCTTCTCTCTCTCTCGAAATTCAGTTCATGAAATGTTTGATTCCCTAGATTGAACCTCTGCTTCATTTAACTCTCTTCCCCATATCTTCTAAATCTTTGACATTTTTTCCTACATCTGGGAACATTTCCTTAACTTTGTCTTCCAACTCCTTTACTGACTTTTTTTTAAAAATTTGTTTTTGCAATTAGACTTTTAATTCCTAAGAGTTCTTTTCTGTTTTCTGATGTTTCCTTTTTTGGTATGCTATTATTGTTTTAGGGATGTGATACCTTCCTTAATTCCTGCAAGGAGACTTTGAATTTTGATTTATTTTGTTGCAATTTCTCCCGCTATCTTAATTACTTCCATTTCCCCAGGGTCAGTTTTTCAGTTTGCTTATCATTGTCTTTCGATTTTATGTTGCTGGTTTTCCTCAAATACTTGATGATCCTCAGCTGACCATTCATATTTAAGCACAAGAGTATTGAAAGGCTAGCAAACTCTTGTGTACATGACGGAGTCTTCTTTTTAGGGTAGAAAGGCATCATTTTAGGATAGGAAGATGAGAAAGCAGCGGCAAAACTGTCTTCTTCCCTGTGAGAAGAAAGCACTGGAATCCATAATACTTGCCTAAATGGTCTCAGACAGTTGCTTCAAAACTTTGAAAGAGGAATCTTCTCGGTTTTTGCCTATTGGCAAATGCCTGGCTGTTTGTCATTCTAAGGTTTTTATTTTTTTTTTTGTTTGCATATCCCCCAAAAAGAACTTTGAAAAACAATGTAGCTTTTAAATGACTTTGAATAGACATGCAAAATGTTCCATTATAGAGTAAAGAGTTTCTACAGGTGTAATTTCTGGTACACTGTAAATACTTTCATCTTAATTAACCCTGGTACATCACTCTTACACTCCTAAAGACATCCAGTAGAAGGGAAATACAATAGTATTTGATACCCTCTATTTTCCATTGTCAAAATATATGAGCTACTGTGAATTGTGCAAGACGGTTGAATCACAGATCTGTACCTCTGAAACAAATAATACATTATATGTTAAAAAAAAGAAGAAGAAGAAGAAGATAGCAGGAGGGGAAGAATGAAGGGGGGAAATTGGAGGGGGAGATGAACCATGAGAGACCATGACTCTGAAAAACAAACTGAGGGTTCTAGAGGGGAGGGGGTAGGAGGATGGGTTAGCCCGGTGATGGGTATTAAAGAGGGCATGTTCTGCATGGAGCACTGGGTGTTATACACAAATAATGAATCATGGAACACTACATCAAAAACTAATGATGTAATGTATGGTGATTAACATAACATAATAATAAAAAAATAAACAAAAAATATGAACTAGCTCTTCTTTATTGTTGATCATTACTTTTGTAACATTACTTTTTTGACTTGGACTCCTGTTTCTATTTCACTTCCCTTACAGAATTTTATGGTTTTATTCTAATGGGTCATATCCTTGTGACTGAATAAACATATATCTTGTTGAACATCTTATGTTCATCCGTTGCAACAAAAATATACATACAAATCAAAATTATACTTTTTCTACATTCTGTTTGCCTGTAATGCTCTATTAACTTTTTCCATTCTCTGCTGAGTTATAATTATTTCACAATGGAGCAAAAATATATAATATAGAACAAATATTGAAAAGTAATTATCATACACAAAATGTAAAATTTGTATTGGAAAAATGTTTCCAATTGAAAGGAATGCTGCAAGGCCACTCTCTTCAGTTCCGCATGTTGCGCACTGCACAAATTCAGGGGGTGGCATTCAACCCAAAGCCTGTGTGAGTGTCACCCTTGAAGTAGTACACCTGAGCTGGTCTATGCAGGAGCCACGGGTGGGTTGTTTTTGGTTAAATCAGCTCACTTATCTATGAAGAAATATTACAGACACACATTTCAGCCTCAATTCTCTTGCTCCTTTTTCTAGACAGACACACAGAAAAACTTCGTTCATGTAAATAAATAAATAAATGAGAATGGAAGGGGTTTCATTACAGTTTACAGAATCAGCACATTCTTTTTCATAACCTATGAGTGGCCCCTCAGAGTTGTCGCTGCCGCTGGTCTTACTGAGGATATTTAGCACGAGGACAAGTGACTGTGGGGATGATGGGGGTGGTAGAGATACACCTGCCTTCTGAGAGGCGGTTGTGAACGCAGCACAGGAAGGGACAAGCAGTGTGTTCTAAGACAGATCCGCTTTAGAAAAACAATACACAGAGAAGAGGAGGATCTGGAAGTCAATTCCTTTAAAATGAGCTGTGCCCAAAGACCCCGATTCCCCTTTATGTGTAAGAATGATGTTGTCGTGTGTATGGTCGGCACAGTTGGGGGCAGGGGGAAGCCTGGTTTTGTCCTCAACTTTCAAATGAGCCTTGTATTTGCACTGCCGCTCTGTTCTCCTGGCCAAAATCTCTTGTCATCTTTTATCAGCAGACACCTTCCCTCCCATCCTACATGTTTTTGTCTTTTACTAGCCTTTTAGTAAGAATTCAAAAGAAATATGAAAATATATATATAGCTTGAACTAAAAACTCAGAAAGGTCTTAATAAAGAGTTATCACATTCACCAGCTAATCTAAATGGAGGATTCATACCCAGAGCAGTGAAGGTCCTTTCCAGAGCCTGTTCAGGGCCACCTAGCTGCTCCTTTCACCATTCAGCTTTGCCATTTTCATCATTAAAATGAACTTTACCTAATGGAGTCTACAGAGCATGATACTGTTGGCCTGCGTTGTGACTGAAGTGTAGTCTTAGGGTCACTGAATAGAAGCCCATACCTGCTTTATCCAAGCAAGAATTTAACTCGCAATTTTCCTAGCACCAGCTAGAAGAACACTTCAAAACACATCTATGAGGTAGCACCAATAAGGAGGGGGGGACATAATTGCCTTTAGCAAACACAGGACTTTAGAAAGCCCACCTGTTTCTTTGTTATTGATAGTGTGATTAATCGATCCCTAGAATCTGATCGAGAACACTGGGATATAAATCATGCCGCATGCGCAGTTTCAGAAAAATCGCTGCTAGGAATCCAAAGCATATTTCAACTGCCCCTGGCATGCCTTTCTGGATTAGGGTCACATAAGGGCTTGCAAGAAACAATAGGGGCTATTGGTATATATGGTCACGTTTCTATCTTTCATTTTACTTCATATTCAACTTGACACCAGCTATGCGTATCAATACACACATCTGTGTGGGTTTACATTTCTTTGTCAGGTGTCTAGGAAACAAAACATCAGTCGATTCACAAGTAAAGGGAAATTAATGTCATGAAAGGATATTTTTGTTACCAAAAGAAACAAACATTATTCCTTATGCAGTGTGCCCAAGACCTGAACTCTTCCTCTAAGCAGAAATGTTCTCCGTGAGCAAGTTCATTGCTGGGATTTGCTCTATTTATTTCCAAGGTCCACATTTATGCATTTATTCTCTCAATCATTCAATTCATATTTATTGAGCACCTACTATATGAAAGATGCTGATTTAAGTGCAGTGGGGGACAAGGATCTCTGTCCCTAAGGAAATTAGAGACTAAGATGGGGAAATACCTGGTACATGCATGACAGGAACAGCAAATAGAAAGGCTTAATTAATGAGATAAAATTGGCACAGTTAGTCACAAACAGACTACTGAGAAAATGACCAAAGCTTAAAATCAGACCGAGGCAGGGAAGGAAGGAAGGAAGGAAGGAAGGAAGGAAGGAAGGAAGGAAGGAAGGAAGGAAGGAAGGAAGGAAGGAACTCATTGGAAGGGTATGTATTCACATCGCGGTGCTTGATTAGGGACTGAACTTTTGCATATATGATATCATTTCATCCTCACCACAACCCATGAGGGGAGCTATATTATCCCCCCTTTTATAGAAAATGAAATTGAAGCTCTGAGAGGTCAGGTGACATGTCCAAGGCCACCCAGTAAGCTAAGAGCCAACTGCTTAGACTAAAACTCTTAGCTGAGTGGCTCTCCTGTCACTTCTGGTCTTCAGCTGGCATCCAAGCACATTGTTGCTCCAAATGAAGTGAGTAAGAAAAGCAAATGAAAAGCTTGTGAGGACGGCAAAATATATTTTCCTCCTGTATAACTGATGGAGATCTAAAACATCTTACATTGATTCCTGAGTGAATTTTCACTAATATGCATGTTTCTAAGTCCTCCAGTAAAAGTTCTGAACTGGCCCCAAACATCATATATATAAACTAAAATTAGCCCCTGAGAATTCTATGGACTGCAAAGAACTTAAGGAAATGTTCCCCATCTTCCCGGCTCACATAACTTTGTATTGCAGTGCTCGCCTGGGAAAACAGGAAAGGCAATTCATAGCTATTTGAACTCTATCTCTTTCTAGTTCTCAAACTATAAAATATTCAGTTTGATTAAACTGTTTCTTTCGTTGCTATTTTGTTATTCCCAAGATTATAACTATACACACACAAATAGATTTTCACATATATAGATTTTTCACGTATATATGTAGTTTTCTGGTGGCTTGCTGTTAACAAGCATGGTAAGGGAAAAGTACTACTTTTTCTATCCTCTGAATACCACCTAAAGGGAGATTATTATCTAGAATCCGCCTTTTTGTTTTGTGTGTATATACCTACATTAATAGATAAAACCAAGATCTTAGAATTGTATATATATATATATCTTAAGTATTTTTTGAATCAATGAAAATCACAAGAATAACATAATCTCAAACTCTGCTTAATATTTTAGACCCACTTATATTATGTTTGTCTCCTAGATCACAGATACGGGTAGTTGATTCTAAGCCAGTGGTTTTCAAATGTTAGTAGGCATCCAAATCACTCAGAGGTTCACGGGTCTGCCCATGAAATTTACATGACTGACAAGTTTGAAGGTGATGTTGATGCTGCTGATTCAAGGACTAGCCTCTGAGAACCAGTTTTAAACAATTCTGGATGAGAAAGACCATTGGACTAGGAGTCAAGAGACACAAACTCTGATTCTAGATCTGTCATTGTCTTGCTGTGTGACCCTGGAAAATGCATTTGACCTCTCTGAGACTCCATTTCCCCATTATATGAAATAGTTAAATAATTATAAAAAAAACCCATATTATTTTATAATTCTGTAACTGACCCAGAAGTTACAGTCTACTCTACTAGTCATACCAAACAATTGGAGACATCAGTTCTTAACAGTTAACACAGTCATTGTGGTTCAAGAAAAAAAAAATATGCAATAGCCCCATACTGTCAGTTCTACAATAACGCCATACATGTGTTCCTAAAAAATCATCACACTAGGCTAAACTGTGAGAAAAACAAAACAAAACAAAACAAAACGTGACTTACAGGAAAAGTGGGATTACGGACACAACAGTCAAAAATTTCATCAGTGACTCGTAGAAAAAAAGATAGGAACATAATAAAAACATTGGCAGAGTTTCATACATGTTCAGTGGTTAAAAAATGCATCAATAGTACAATAATGTGGCACTTTACCCTGAAAAAGCCTGGAATTTTGCTGTGGAAATGGGCTGGGAAGAGTTGCAACTTGGGAGTTACTGCAAAGTGGTGAAAGAAAGGTGATTTGCAATTAGAAAGTTGTAGCAGCAGACTTGGGTAGCTGTGGCTCCTTATTCTCCACTCAGCATTGGCACAAACATCGTAATTCAGTGATCTTCAGCAGTCTGAAATCCTGGGACCCGTTTCCCCGTCTTTGAGATGTGGGTCCTTCAAGACATATGTTTATAATAGAAACCTGTTCATCAACATTGAAAACTGGATCTAATGTGTAGCCTCCTTCTTCGATTAATTTCTGTATCACTGCTGCAAATTCTTTGCTGGCTTCCTCATCTGCACTCACAACTCTGCCCAACTGCTGAGGGCTGTGGACATTGTAGTGACATTTAAAACCACTATACCAGTGAGCCTGGGTGGCTCAGTCCGTTAAACGTCTGCCTTTGGCTCAGGTCATGATCTCAGGGTCCTGGGATGGAGCCCCACGTTGGGCTCCCAGCTCAGCGGAGAGTCTGTTTCTCCCTCTCCCTCTGCCCTTCACCCCTGCTCGTCCTCTCTCTCTCTCAAATAAATAAAATCTTTAAAAATAAATAAATAATAAACAAACAAACAAACAAACAAACAAATAAAACCACTATACCACAACCACTGGCACCACAACCACTGGCACTGCAGAAGGATCACTTCTGCAGAATTTGGCAATTTTTGTTTAAGCTCTTCGAATACACATAGTGCTTTCCTGATGCGTGCACTGCTTGGCAATTTGAACCAGAGCACTTAGATGTTTCAGGGATGTTGAAGGAGGTATTCGTTTAATGTACAAGAAGGTTACGAATGTGAGAGTAAAGGATAACTGACCTTCAAGAACAGTGCTATCTAGAAGATGTTTGAGGTGTGTGCGTGTGTGAGTTTTGTTGTGTTTCTCTGTGATTTGGTTGTGGAAGGAATGTGCGCGAGCAAACTCAAAATTCACATTTTATTCAGATCATCCCCGAACTCATCATTCACGTTCATGTTTCCAAAACGAGGGTTTGGCAAGACGGGTATCGTCATGATGACAAATGTTCAAGCTTTGATGTTAAAGTTGCTATCTGTCAGGCGTAGAACACAGGAAATCTCCCATAATCTCTCATTGAAGGGAATGAATACATTTAGAAATGACTTCTTTTGGATGGGGAACAATCCAGGAGAGTCACGTTTTTAATACAATTAGTCACAGAATAGACGGGAATGGAAGGGCTGGCCTAGAGTTCCTTAAAAGGAAGGTGCTGGCTCGGGTATTTATCAAGGCGATTACAGTGTTACCTGGCATGGTTTCTGACTGGGTTCGATGATACGGAGCTGTTTCCATGAAAACTCAAGTTTTCAGTAAAGTCTGCCCCCTTTCCTTCTCTTCAGTCACCTATCAGAGAACACGGTACTGATCTCTTTCCAAATTTCCGTAAATGGAAAGCAAGGTTCCCCTTGATGACCCTTGTGTAAGACCTTTATCAGAATTGTTTGCCCACACTTCTTACAAACGTTTTGATAGAATGTAAGAAAAAAAAAAGAAGAAGAAAAAGATGAAGAAGGTTTTCAGAAAATAGCCATAGGAAGGATGAAAGATGTGGAAACATTTTCTACAGGTATAGGAAGAATTTGCTGGGGTAATTCAGGTTCATGGAAGAAAAGCCAAAAACGCATTTTACTTACCCTAGAATTTTTCATAATTCTTATCTTGCACTTACAACCTCCCATTCCATGCATCAGGAAGATCCTATTGGCTCTTTCTTCAAAATATATCTATATCCCACAATTTCTCACCACCTCTGCTGTTGATACTCTGGTCCAACCCACTACCATCTCCCCCAGGACTAATAAAACTAGTGGTCTCCCTGCTTCTCTCTTGACCCCTCCCAGGCTATTCTCAAACAAGCAGTCATGGTTTTCCTTTTAAGCTATCCAATGGCACCACATTTCATTCGGGAGAAAACATAACTCATCTCTCCTGCTCTCATGTCACATTGGCTCTGCTCATGTTCCTGGAACACGCCTGGCAAGTCCCACCTCTGCCTCAAGACATTTACTCAAATGTCACTGCCTCAATGAGACCCATCCTGAACAACCTACTTAAAAATTGCAAGCTGTTCTTCAATACACACACACACACACACACACACACACACACACACACACTTATATCAGTAACTCCATTTATATTGTTCCTTTTCCCCCAAAATCATTTATTTTTTATTTCCTTCTACCATGCCAGATAATTTACTTTTTTTTTTCTGGGCAAGACTGCTGTATTTTTGTTGTTGTTTTTGCTTTTAATTATGCTTATTGCCTATCATCTGTCTTCTCCCTCATAAGAATGTGAGCACCATGAAAGCAGGGATCTTTGTTGTCTCACTAAGGTATCAAGAACAGCACCTGGCATATAAGTGCTCAGTAAATACTGAATGAATGAACCATTTTTAAGTTAATGGAAGTTGATAAGAAGATGGCTGGCTATCCTCCATGAGAGAGAAATAAGAAATAAATAAAAATGTATAAAAAGAAAATAACAAAACAAAGAAAAGTTTTTTAGGTACTAAGGGAGAACAAAACTATTAAAATAAGCTTCCTTCAGGAAACTTCTTTTGATTGTCCAGGTGCTCTCTGAGAAGTAATAGGGCTTCATTGGTTAGGAATCAGTTGGAAAAACATCAAGAAATATGAGGTAAAATCCCAACCTCTGGGTTTTTTTTAATATTTTATTTATTTATTCATTTATTTGGGGGGTGGTACAGAGGGAGAGGGAGAAAGACACTCTCAAGCAGACTGCACTAAGCACAGCACCTGCCACGGGGCTCAATCTCATGTCCCTGAGATCATGACCTGAGCCAAAATTGAGATTTGGATGCCAAACTGACTGAGCCACCCAGGGCCCCCCCAACCTCTCTTTTTAAAGAAAATTAGACATTACCTACATATTTCTACAGAGACATCTCCGCTCCTTATCTGCCTCTTCTTCTCCAAAAGGATGTCACTGACTCAGTGGATTACAACCTTACAATTCAAGAATTTTCATCAGTTCTGTCAGGGTGGGGTTTAACAGTATATATGGCACTGTATTTTAAGCTATGAATTCTTGAAAATAGCCTGTCTCAGTAAACTGACAAATTCAAATGCATTGATTATTCACCTATCTTTAGGATGAGGGGAGATCATTTTTCCAATTGCATAAAAATCAAATAACAACAAAATTCCTCTACTTTAATATACTGTGGAAGGAAGTCCCCTGTTGAAATTCCAGAGATACATACAGATATTCCAACTGCAATTATCCCAAAAGTTCACAAAGAACAAAAATGTAAACAAAAACACTTTTACTTTAGCAGCCATTTTGTAGGTTTAAAAGGAGAAATTCTGTATAAACTATTATCAGTCTGGTGACGAATAGGCTTCATATGACAGAAAGATAAATTAATACCATCAATTATCATCTAAATTGCCATTTCATACTTAAGTATTATAAATAATCAAATGAAAAATTAAGAAAAACAAAATGAATTTTCAAAATTATATATGGCTTTTTTTCAAGTGAAATTAATGTGGAAATTCAGATTTAGATAAGTAAATAAGCATAACTAGGCAATCTGAATAATTCCACCAAACCATTTCTCTCATAATAAAAGAGATTTTAATCAGTAAGTGACAGTTACTTCTCTAGGTTTGAAATAATCTTGGTCGGTATAAAGCAATCCTAAGTCTTTTAAGAAATCAAAGTATATCTAAGGGAAGGAAATTATATTTTACAAAATTTATAAAAATAATAGCAATGTGACTTTTATTACTTTAACACTTATTTAAAGCAATAACTGTCAATTTAAAATAACTCAAAGACTATTTCAAATGTATTTTTTCATAATTTTTACATTTTAAATATTTAAATCTAGAGAATAGGTGAAGGAATATTATAATAAACTACCTTATCCCATTCGCCTGACTCGACAACTGTTAATATTTTGCCATGTTTGTTATATCTCTGTATGAATATATGTATATATATTTTTATGCAAAGATTTTTTACCATATATTTTCACTTCACAATATGTTTTCCCCAAAGCAATAATTCCCTCTTCTCTTCTATGCTAAATATACAACCACTCAACAAATACTTGTGAGTATCTGTTAAGTTCCAGGTGCTCATGCCACAAACAAGATTTTTTCCTGCACTTAAAAGGCATATGAGCTCCTGAGTGAAGAAAAAAACAAAAAGAAATGAGACAAGGCTTAACATGTTAGTGGGCGCTGTGATAGATTTATGTGTTGGAAACATCTGGGACATGAGTGTCCAAATAAGAGGTCAATATAACCCTGGGGAAATAAGTGTATCATGGAGGAAGCCTAGGAAAACGCAATGGGACGCCAGCTGAGTGGTTCTGCATATTTAGCCTGGCAATGCACATGTTCTGGTGAAGGAAGTGAGATCGATTTGATTTTGTCATTCCCTGCCTCACCTTCCCTGCCTCTGCTGTCCCTTCACCTCCCAGCTGGATACACTAATGTCCTCTATGGATATTACTAATATCCACTATGTAAAGCTTCAGTGCCTTTCTATTTCCTGAGTCATGGCAATCCAAGGCAAGCAAGCAACAAGCTTGACTACACGGTTTCAAGTTAAATTCTAGATTGGTGGTTATGAAAGTCATCTGCATAGTGGATTCAACCAGGGAGCTTTGAAAATACTAATACTAATAATGGGTTCCACTCTTTGAGAGTCTGATTTCATTACCACGATGTGAGATGCCATGGAAAATTATAATATGAAACCAAGGCTAAGGACCACTAGTATGATTCTCCAACTTCAGAATGCAGGCAAAGTGTGTAGAGATCTTGTGACAATAATGATTTTGGCTCTAGAGTGAGGCCTGAGGTTTACTTTTCTAACAAGCATTCAGGTGATCCTGTGTTGCTGGTCTGAGGACCCCAGTTTGAGTAGCAAGGTTCTAGATCATAGCACAGACCACACTTACTCTTTCCCAAGCTGTCACATCATTTCAACATAAGGCCTAACCAGTGAGCCCATTATGCCTGGACTACCCCCGGTTGTAAATCCACCTTCCTCCTCCACAGTTTACCTCATCTGGTGGGACTTAAAATGTGGTCTTTGGACCAGCAGCAACAATATCACCTGGAAATGAGTGAGAAATTCAAATTCTCAGAACTTATACCCCAGATCTAATAAATCAGACATTCTACAGTTAGGCACAACAACTTGGGTTTTAATATCCAAGTGAGGTGGATGCATGTTTGCATTTGAAAAACACTGACCTAGGCTGTCTATTTGGAGATCTTCCTTGTTTCCTTTCTATACTTCTGACCAACTACTCGAAATCAGTGATTCTACCTGAAAGGCACATTGGAGTCATGTCAAGAACTTTTATAACAGGCCTGTGCCCCTCCCCTGAATCTCTAGATGGTCCATCGTGAAAATGGTCTCACAAAAGCTCCCCAGTTGATCTTAATGTACACCTGGGGCTGAGAGTCATTGTTTTGAATAATCTCCAGGTGGTTTCTCATACAGAATCTTTTGGCCAATCTCAATCTCTGGAATCTAAATACTCACGATCAAAATTCCCAGATTATCAAGTTTCCCTGATTATCTTCCTAATATTATTATTGGCTGACATCTGAATCTCCTTCTACAGCATTTCCCAGTGGATATTACTGGGACATGAGTCAGAAACACTCAGATTCCCTTCTACCTTACTTGTTTAAGATTAGCATATCATGATCAGTAGAGTTTTTATATACGAACTTCTTGGCTGGTTTCCTGAAGGCTACATCCCATTAGATTTCCCTTTGCATTTTCTCTGACTCCTTTTCTGAGTCGTCTTCTACTCTCTCTTCATGCTTACTTCTTCCCAATGTCCCACCGCGCCATCTTCCTTCATCTGTCCTTACGCTGCATGGCTTCATATACTTCATTTGTTTTTCTTCCCCTTCAAGGATGTAAACCATGTGAGTGAAGGTAGATGTCTTTTCTAGACCTAGACTTACACCATACCTGGAACACGAAAGGTTTATGAAGCAGAGAATAAATATTCCAGGGTTGACGGCCCACCCAATCCTCATGAAGTTGCTAGCCTTCAGACTCTGTACCTGATTTATTCACAGCTCCTTTTGAATTGTTTTCAACCAGGATGTTTCTCTATCTCCATTCCCTTGGCCCAAAGTATGAGTTCAATTCTGGCCTTACTTCCTTTCTGAATGCACCGATTCTTCAAGGATAGTCAGCAGATATATGCCTTCTTAAAGCATTTGACATTGCATGCGTGCTGTTTTCAAGCAATTAAATAGATGATAAAGTCTTTAACTTTAGGTTTTCAAGAAAAAAGAGAGAATTACTCTATTTTCTTTCTCCTTCCCCCAAGCAATCAATTTATATTTTTCAGGTCCTATGATACGCTCATCAAGACTACTAGATCTGGTAACTTAGGACAGTCCCTCTGCTTGCTTTGGCATATAGAAATTCTATTTAATCTGATCCAGAAAATTTTGCAAATGTATGCCTATTCATTTAACTGATCATTTGCTTTTCAAAAGAGTGCTTTTTACAAGTATGCCGTTGGTCTGATGAAGGGCTGTTTTTCTAGTTGCAAGGGTGGAGCTGGAATCAGTTTTTTGGTTTGTTTTTGTTTTTGTTTTTTCTAAGTTGGTCTTCACACAGACTAGTCATTCATGGAAAAAACAGCCAAGCCTTGCAGCCACCTCCTGCTTTGGCCTCCCCGTGGTGCCTGCAGGTTCCGAGTGAAATGGGCTTTACCTTGAACAGCCAGAGGTTGCACTGGTGGGTTTCAACAAGTATGAAGAGGGCAGGGCAAGCCCCTCCGAGATAGCTAAGTGTGGTCCTAATCCACATTGAGGGCGACCAGGCTTTCAGGAACTAGACTGACCAGGCATGTGCTCACGTGCACTCACGCACGCACGCACGCGCACATACACACAGACACCTACAGATGCACACACAGCTCAACTAAGAAGCTAGGAGTCAATCCCCTTCTTTCATTTCAAGCATAACACTGTATAAACTCAAAATGCTCTGCTAAATCATGTGACATCAACCAGCTTTGTAGTTAAGACCTGCAGGCTTTAATTACTCTAAGGGGTAAAGTCTGGTGTCCAAAAAAAGGCTCATTACAAACTGGCATTTGCTTGAGTGTGGGAGGAGGCCCAGGAATGATGTTGTTTTGGGGATCCTTTACCAAACCAAATATCTGTTCATCCTTCACAGTGACGAGACTGGTGATCTACAAAATTAATATAAGCTCACATGGAAGTAAACACAAAATGATTAAACAGGAAGCCTTTAACCAGGCAGTGTTTGGAGGAGGGGGGAGGGAGAAGGAATAAATGGTAACAGAGTCTTAGAAACAGGGGAGAGTATTGCATGTTACTCTTAAACTAATTTTGTTTCTTGTCTAAAACCAAATGGGTTTGAAATTTCTCTCTCCACAACAGCGCAGACAAGGTGGTCTGGAGCAGGTGTGATACACAGATTTACATGGTGGGACTCATGGTATAGTCAGCCATGTGGGAAGTAGCAAATTGAAAATGAAGTCCTACTGTAGTAAAAATAATCGTTGAATATTCCATAAAGACAGCTTGGAGGAACAACAAAAAGTTTGAGAACCCACTACTAGGGGTGTTTAAACAGCACTCTGATGTGGCGGGAAGATGTAGTGGGGTTAGGGGTCTTTATTTACATGTATCGAGTCAACTCAGGACCAGGAACCACATGAAATGCTGGGAATGTGTAATCGCATTTAACAATAACCACATTTTAGGTAAACGGTCTCATATCCTCATGCAGAACACGCAGGGCAAGTACATGGAGAAGGCTTAAACAAAGTGAAGCAAGAGACGCCTGTCCCATGACCAAAAGATCACTTACACCAAGGTTGGAGGAAGTGTTAATACCTGCGGTCTCTCTTGCTGAAAGCCTCCTTGTCTAGAAATTATGAAATTATACTTACTTGCTTTTTAATATGTCAAGTAAGAAATCAAGTTAAAAGGAAAAATAAACACCTGCCTTGCACTTTTCTGCTTTAGGAAAACAAGTTGTGTTCGGATGTCAGCTCCGATCCTGCCTTGAATGAGGTTAAGAGTTACAGTTAGATGTCGCTGAAGGTTCACGGTTTGGGCTTCGTTCCTGCTAAGTGCAAATCTTCTAAATCCTGGGCTTCACCACAGAGCTTGTCTGCGGGCTGCAGGTAAATACCCAGGGGGCCATCATCACCCCCAAGGGGCCCACTTAGGTCTCTTCCTCTGCCCAAGACAGAAAGAATCACACCTTTGCCAGAGGATTGAAGGCAGAGTGAGTAATACTGGATTTCATAGCAACTCTAAAACAAACACCCAAACCCTTTGGCTGTGTTGTCGGTCTCATTGTCTTCTAGAATCTTCATTGCATCATATTATTTTTAAGTTAAGCAAGACGCAGCACATGGAGAGGAGGCAGCTGGTAGTTTTGCTATTGTCCTAAAACACAGCCCTTTGAGGGAGGCCCTACGTGGCATCCCCATGTGCTCAGGTAAGGGAACAAAAATTAGGAGAGGCTGAAGTCCTGCTCTGTCGCCACAGGGAGTGAGTAGAGAATCAGAAGTTGAACCCAGGCTGAGTACATGCTCTTTGCACTTCCCAGCGCCCCTGGCATGGGGGTACCACCCATCTGGTAAATACTGATGAGTGTAAGCCGTCTTTGGTCATGAGGTCAGAAGCATACCGGAAGCCAGTGGCAAATCAGAAAATTGGAAAAAGAGAGGGACTCAGGAGAGTAATTCCTAGCAACATAGTAACTGATAATCAAATGAGATGGGACTGTTTTTCCTAACAGAACCAAGCTGGAGGGATGCAGAATTTGTCAAGCATTTCTTTCTGAAATGTCAAACATTGCCAGGTAATCTTTTCAACATTATTATGAAGTATTAATAAAGATCTATACCTGAGCCAGGTGGACCTGATTGATGTTTTCCTTCAAAATCCAAGTGCACATTCTGGAAATTCCAGCAAGTGACACTTGAGAAATGGGGCAGGCACATGGCATGAACCCCTTGGGCTTAGTGCTGATGGGCAGCCTGAGCTACGGTCCCCTGATCCAGAGAAGTAATACTAACAGAAGAAAGAGCCTAAGGAGAAGTTCTACCAACACCGCTCATATTTTTTGAATTTCATTTTCATGAGCCCTTCTGTCTGACAGGGGATGCTGGGTCTACTCTCCAGAGACAAGTGCTTGTATTTTCTCATTTTATTATATGTGAAAGGTGCAAAAAAGAAGTAGAAAATAAGTCCAATACAACTAGAGAAATGCGGTGTAAATTTTGAAACCTGGATGGAATTTTGCTGGACATCCTGCATTTTGAAAGTTCATTATCTTAGCTGCAAAATTAGGCAAGCATGTTTTATTTTCCAGAATACACATAATTAATTTTGTAACCATGAAACATTTTTAAAGTCATTTCAAAGGCTTGACAAGTTTAACCAAACTTCCTACAAACCATTCTGTCACCCAAGGGCAGAGCAACAGAACAGAGAAACAAAATGTGCATAAAATGTTTCATTAAATGAGTGCAATTGGCAAGACCCTTTATCCACCACCTCATAGCACCAGGCACACCCTCCAAACAAGGCAGACAATAAATAGGAACAGCATGGTGAGGCTTTGCTCATACAACACATCTGTTCACTTAGTTGGATCGTGTTTTATATTTAGGCATAACAAGTTTGGATTGTCTTTATGTACAGTGACAGCAGTGTAATGAATGTTGTTTGAACTCTAAATTGTATAAATACAGAGACATGTTGATTTGAGAAGAGAAAACAAGGCATGTGAAAATTGGCAAAATATCCATTTCAGGAATTATAGATACTCTTCTTAAAAAGAAAAAAATAAAGAAGAAACTCAATTGGCAGACCACCCATGAAGTACCATTAAGATCTAAACAACATGAAAAGAAAAAGACGTTCTCCAACCAGTACAATTGTTGAAAGCATTAACTTTAAAAAGACTTTAGTTTAATCCTGTGAACTTAAAATATTTCCTTAAATTATAGACTTCTTTTGTGTATTCCACAGAAGCGCCTCACATATATGAAATGAATTGGGAAAATAATAATAGTTGCTAGTGTACGTAGGACAACCCATATGAACCAAACAGAAGCATTCCATATATCATCCTATGTAATCCTATAAAATAAATATTAAATGAAATGTGTCTTCATTTATCAGATAAAGAAACTGAGGCTAAGGGACTCAATAGATTGAATAAATACCAGGGTGAGCAGAAGTTGGATTAAAACTCTGGGGCCGTCCATTTCTTTTTCTTTCTTTTTTTTAAAGATTTTATTTATTTATTTGAGAGAGAGAGCACATGAGCAGGGATGGGAGAGGGGCAGAGGCAGAGGGAGAAGCAGACTTCCTGCTGAGCTGGGACCCCCCCCCCCCAATGCGGGACTCCATCCCAGGACACTGGGATCATCACCTGAGCTGAATTGCAGACACTTAATCGACTGAGCCACCCAGGTGCCCCAGGGTCCATCTGTTTCTAAGACTGTGATCTTGTCACTGCAATGCCCTGACGTTCAATAACGCCTGTAGATATAATTAGCGTACAAGGAACCAAAGTCATTATAATAATAACCCCAAATAAGGACTCAATTCTTAGAAGAAATATCATTGACATAATCTTCCAAGGAAATAAATAAGCAATTAAATGGGGCAAATGTGTACTCAATTTAAAAGAAACAAAAAGAGGAAAACATCTAACAATAATTCAAAATAAATCTGTCTCAAGCAATGAACAAGTAAGGACTAGAGTGATCCTAGTGTTTTCTCTATATAGAGTTAACTGTCTACAGAAATAAGAACTCGACCTGACTTTAAAGAGTCTAATTAAGTGTGGAGAAATGCCCCTGGCCCCTATATTTCTCTGATGGTCACAGCCACCAATAATCATTCTTTTTTTCGGCTTTCCTACTGCACTTAATACCCGGATGATTCACTTTGTGAATAAATCTCCTTTTATATGTATAGATCTCTAGTATGAGGTTTAAGTTCCTTAAAATAAGCAAGTATATCTCTCACCAACAGGTATGTCCCATAATGCCTTGCACATAATAAATGCTCAACTAACTGTTGGTTTAATTCATGGCAAGACTTTTGCCACTAAGATTATTTAGTTTCACCATATTTGATGAACAAGCAAGAAAATGGTTCTAGTTACCTAGACAACCTTCAAGACTTTCGGCAATACTACTTATATTTTCAGCGAAAAGTATCCAGAATTTTTAAATTACCTTGCAAGTACCCTTTAAAAAAAAATAGGTAGATCACTGTATTTGAGAGCAACAGGTACAGGTGAGGCTTGCTTTTTATATAAATTACGGTTTCCAAAGGTTTTATTTCATTTTGATTTCTGCCATTTGAGAATTCACCAAGGAGCCTCTAAGGAGCACAGCAGGTTCACGAAACAGAAAAGAGCATGGCTGGACTGGTGGAAAGAAGGGAGTGGCTCAGAGCTTGAGAAACATTGCCATAAAGAATAAACCCAAGGAGCATAGACCCTTCGACCCCATAAATCAGAGCCACTAGAAAAGAAAGAAAGGGCCCCCCCCAAAAAAAGAAAAGGTGAGGCAAAGGGAATCAAGACTTTAAGATCTGTGAGAGTTAAGATTTAAGATGTTCTATAAATGTTTATTGAGTGACTGAAGGAATGAATGCATAATATCGGAGTCCCTGCACTTCACCGCACTTGAGAGAGCAGAAGCATAATGATAGGATAGTAAAAGGGGATTGAAGGTCAGAGTTAAGAGGCACTTAAGAGATACAATTAAGCTGAACAACCAAGAGTGCTTTGGGAGCTGTACAGAAAAACTGAACATGTTTCATTGCTTTTGAAAACTCCCAAGAAGTTTTGGCCAATGCATTAGAGAGCGATGGTCACATTGTGCCTCTCAGAATCATCCAGGTGGCTGGATGAAGGTGGGGGGGGGCACCACTTAGCAAACTATTTCACCAGCTGTCTCTATGTGTGAATTTTGAAGCTGCCAAACTGCACATGAATGGCACGTTGGCCTCTACCACGGTACAAGCGCAGTGAGCCACCGACTAGAGCAGATGTGCTGGTTTGCACGATATCCACAGTGGCTAGAGGGCAGCTCACTTCCTCCGAGGACGCTGGGTGCACCAGCTGCTGGTGACAGCAATCGAATCAGATAGGTTCTGCCCTGTAGTTTTTAAGTGCTGCCTGCTTTGAAAAGGCAGAGCCTCCAAATAATGCAGGAGCTAACAGGTTTGCAGAGGAAATGCAGTTGCAATATGAAAACAAAAGCAGCTGGATATCCAACTGTGTAAAGAAATACAGAGGGTTCTTCTTTTCCCTTAAATTGATATTACTCACCTGGGTTTTATAGAGTCGAAAGCATATGCTTAAGTATAATTACTGAACAACTCAGACCAATTTCCATATCACAGTCATATAAATAAGATATCAATTCCACCTAGGCAGTGATTATGTGGCTCTTTTGCCTAGGTAGTCCAGATGAGTATTATAAACCAATGGCTCTGGAGGTAACATCTTAAAATTAATCTGTGAAATGAAATGTTCATATATGCAAATATCTATAGCATGATACATAAAGTACATGAAACAAATGGAAAGTACTCATCACCCAGATTAAGAAAGAACATCACCAGGACAATTCCAGTGCCCCTCGGTATATTCCCCCTACATTTGTACACTTAGGACTGGCTACATAATTTGAGGAGCCCAAAGCAAACTGAAAATACAAGGTTCCTTATCCAAAATTATCAAGAATTTCAAGATGGCAACGTCAAGCGTAAGGCCTTCTAAATGTGGGTACCAGCACAACTACCCAGGTCACGGGTCCATGAAACTGGTCCTGATAATTCCTCTATCACCCCCCAAACAGAGAAATCACTGCACAAAATTTTCTAGATGTGAATTCTATAGTTTTAGTAGGCTTCATGACATATGTGTTAAGTATATTCTGGTTCCGTATGTTTGGAATTTATAAATATGCCATATATCCAGCATCATGTTTTTAAGATTCATGTTCGTGTTGATCTGCATGATGGTCATTTCCTTCCATCACCTACATTGTGCCAATTAATTGATTTGTATTTGAAATATATAAACATTTTACTATTGAAAGGCATTGGGGTTGTGTGCAGTTTTCCTGCTTTTTTTGTTTGTTTGTTTTTTGCTCTGTTTCCAGAAGAAACAACGCTTCCAGGAACATTTTTGCAGCTGTCTCCCATGAACATATACAAGTTCCATATGGTTTAGGTGCATTTCTTGTAAAAAGCATAGAACCACATCTTATATTTATCTAGTCTGACAATCCATCTTGTTGCTGATGAAATTGGTCCATTTACATTTACTGTGTGCTCTACTTTGATTCATTTCTATTGTGGTATTCTGATCATTCTATTTGTCCCACTTCATCCATGCATCTTTTTTTTTTTTTTTTTTTTTTGCCCTCTATCTTACAGTGATTTTTAGTTTAAATTTTCTCTACTGCTTTAACTGAATTCTTCTTATCTGCTCTGGCCTTGGAATTTTAGCATACCATATCAAAGTCACAAGTCTTAACACGTTTTAACTCTCCAGCTAAACAATGCAGAAACCATACTCTTGTCACCTCCCCCGGCTCCAGACTTAGAGACTATTGCCATTCAGCATTTTAGTTCTGTTTTGTTTTGCCCCACAAAATAGACATTGTTAGTATTTTTTTACATGGTTAGTGACTAGGCTTATCTACATGTGTACCAATTACTTTGCTCATCTTTCTTCTTGTGGCTCAAACATGCCTTCTGGAGTTATTTTTATTCTTCCAGCATATGAGTATAGCTTTTAGAAGTTCAAGTTAGAGCATTATGGTGGTAAACTCTCAGTTGTTTTTTTTTTTTTTATCTAAACATGTGTTTTGTTTTTGGTTTTCAATACACAGTTTCGCCTGTTGAACAATTTAGGATTGACAACTAAATCTCAACACGGCATCCATGGTTGCTATCAGTCTAACCGTTGGTCCTCTCTTCTCCCTGAATCATTTTAAGATCTTCTCTGTGTTTAGTGCTCAATGTATATAGAGGTATAGATTTCTTTTGTATTTTTCTTGTTCAGAATAATTTGTGCTTCTAGACTCTGATGATTCAAGTCTATAATCAGTTCCAAAAATATCTCAGTCACTACCTATCGCTTATTCTCCTCATTCTCTTGTCTTCTTCTGGAACTCAAATTTGAAATGCTACATCTTGGTGGCTCAGTCGATTAAGCATCTGCCTTCAGCTCGGGTCATGATCCCTCTGGAGGATCCTGGGATCGAGTCCCACATTGGACTCCTTGCTCAGCGGGGACCCTGCTTCTCTCTCTGCCTGCCGCTCCCCCGATTGTGCTCTCTCTCTATGAAAAATAAATAAATGAAATCTTTTTTTAAAAATGCTACATCTTCTCATAATACACTCCATCTCTCTTAACCTCCTTTTATGTTGTCAGTCTCCTTGTTTTACAGGCTATATTCTGGTTTATTTCTTAATGTTTGTCTTAATACTTACTAATTGTCTCCTTGGCTTTGTCTAGTGACTGCTAAACAATTCATGAAATTTTTTATTGCAACAACAATATTTTTCATATTTGACTTTTATTGTTGCTCTAAGAAACAAAATTAGTACAAAGCCAGAAGTTAAGAGAGATATGTGCTTATTTCCCTAAGTCCAGCAGCTGACCCTCATCCAAAAGAAAGATTCCTAAGACCTAGATTGCTGAGGAATGAGGCCAAGTGGCCATCTTATTTGTTCTCAATTCAACCCGTAGTGAAAATGACAATTCCATCATCTCTACCTGTGTCTCAGAGTAGGTTGGGATGGGGTGTCTTTTGTGCATTATCAGCATGATCCATGGTTCTTTGGGTGCTGCTTTCCCTTCAGGAATGCCTAAGAACCAGCCAGTGCAGAAAGGACAAGGAAGCAGACCCCTGGTATGGTCTGGGCGGATACAGTTGGGTGCTTGAGAATGCTGATACAAATTAGAGGGAGATGTAGAGTTGATATAACCAGGCAATGAGGAGGAGGAAGAAGAAAACTGAGGGGGACACTGGGGTGGGCCATTTAGACTCAATCAGTCTAAAGGCTTGGTGTCAGGAAATGTGTCATGGAGTCATGACACTTAAAACCACCAGGCATAGACTTTCTCATGGACCTCTCTGTCTTCTTGGATTGTGTGCATGCGTGAATGTATGTGTTTATCTTATAACTTACAAAACATAGCATACATATTTTCAACCTAACCTGTAGGATATACCTTAGTACCACATTTGATATATAATAATACTATATGCTGTGAATACGCTGGAAACACAACTTGCCAGTTACATTTTTAGCAGTCCTACTAAAGAGAAACCCAAAAGGACTACTTTTCCCATTTCTTCACTGGGGAAAGAAGGCTACTGTCTGATGAACCACCTTAAAGGGGCTGTTCGTGTGTTGCAAAGAGCGATCAAGTTTCTTCTTCGTGACGTGAACAGAAACTTTTCCAGTAGAAAATGTCCTGACAGAAAGGGTTCCAGTGAAGACACCAGATTGCAAGACAAAGATGCCAACAGCTGTGGCAGTTTTGAATGTGTACTTACTGCTCAGTTGTTCACAAAAATGTTTAGATCAACTTCACTGCTTTCAAACTTCCTGTAGACAAATGGCAGAGATGTATTACAGGCCTCAGGAATGGTTTCCGAAACAGTCAAAGGCTGACAGCCGAGCTAGAAAGCATCCGGGGGACACAAGCCTCCCCTTTATGACCAAATGAAACACTCCCTGCAAAGACGAGGATATCATTGAAGAAAACATGGGCAGCCAACCTGTGAAATGAAATGAAAACTTCAGCCGTAATGAAATCACAGCTCGTGTTACAGGACGAAACGGTCCCTGGAGAATCAATAAACAATTTGGTTTCCAGAGAATATGAATCCGACTTGCCAAAGCGAATCAGAGGGACTGATGCTATTCTCTGTACCAAAGTTTCTCCGGATGTGTGGTATAGCCATCCTTCAGCAGCTGGATCAGCTTCTACTCGTCCAGAAAAATCTTACCTCGTTACCTCCTTCGTGTTCCTGTGGCCCATAGTGTGTATCTTCATGTGCATTTGTGCCTTTGAATTAGGTGGCACATAATTTGCCTCAATATTCAGACCTTCAAGTCATTAAGGCAGAAAACGTCACAGAGGTTACAAATCTTGCTAACATATCGCATCCCCTTTCCTGTCTTAACAATTCAGTGATGCCAGTGGGAAAACATTATTATTGTTACCTCATTGTATGCTTGGTACACAGAAAATAATCAGGAAATAGGAGTTGAATATATTTCCATGTTTGACAAAGAAATGAAAGCCAAAAGACACTTTCAAGGTTACACGGTTAAGAAACAGTAACACCAAGTCTCAGCGTATACCTAAATTTTCTGACTCCAAATCCAGAGTTCTTTCCATTAGCAGGACTGCCTCTCAGAGCCTGCCTTGTGTTTACACACTCACACACACAAGCACATTATGCACTCATACACAGTTTACCTACGGGATTGAAATCTCTCACCTACACAGCTGAAATCATGCTGCGGTGTGAAAGACTAATAAGAACCAGTTTCTAGTGCTCCCACAGTGAGGCTCACAAATGGATTGTTTATTGAATTAAAAGAAAAGAAATACCAATTCAATGGCTAATGAACATGCCACATTGTCCTGTGAGGTAATTTAAGCAAACTAAAATCAACGAAAGTCTTTCTTTCCTTTTTTTTTTTTAAGATTTTATTTATTTATTTTAGAGAGAGAGAGCACAAGCAGGGGGAGGGGCAGGCAGAGGAAGAGGGAGAAGCGGACTCCCCGCTGAGCAGGGAGCCTGATGTGAGGCTCGATCCCAGGACTCTGAGATCAACACCCAAACCGAAGGCAGAGGCTTAATTGACTGAGCCACCTAGGCGCCCCTTGCTTTCCTTTCTTAAAGCTCGGTTGTGCCCTACTGAAGAAAAGGACAACAAAAATAATCAGAGGCAACCTGAAAGAAGGTAGAAAGGTAGAAGAAAGAAACCTTTGGGGATGTTCAGTGAACTGCCCCCGGCGCCCATCCAGGAGAATTCTAACTTCTTTCTATGCCAAGTCTTCACACCTGCAATGTGAACAGTTGGGGATCCCTAAGGGGGGGGTGACCTTACTCTGAAAAGGATAGACAAGTCGAGGAGGCAGTGGGGACCTGATGGGATCAGAATGATCTTCCCCACCTCTCAAATCTCCATCTTCTGCGTCCATACCAAAGCCCTGCACTTGGGAATATTCTTGAGACCCCACTACAATATTAACTGAGGTAGCAGGGATTTTATTTTTGTAGCCCCAGGTAATAGTGCCTTAAAAAAATGATCCTTTAAATATTTGTTGGTGACACATAGCACATCTACATAAAAACATACCCATTGTACTGGGTAGTGCTGGTTATCTCGCTGAATTTCTTTAGCTCCTATGACTCGATGCACTGAGTATTTTCACGAATATTATTTTTGAGTTGCCAACTAAATCACCTACTTTGAGGTATCACCATCCTTGAATTAACTGACTGGAGGGAGAGGATAGGTAAGGAACAGTTAAGAGAAGTGCAATCAAAGGGGCATCACCAACCTCAAGTCCAGAATCAAGATATTTATTAGGTTCCCTAGGGGTAAATTGACTTCCCCCAAGTTCAGTAACATTTTCGAGAACAAAATAAATTATTTAAAAGTGTCCACAGAGTGACCAAGCATTACAATTGTTTGTAGTTTGTTTCTAAGAGTTATTTCATCACACCCTTATATTAATGACCTTGGAAACACATAAATAAAACAATCCCAAGTTATGAAAGCTCTAAGTTTTTATTCTAGTATGTAGTAAATGAATACCGCCCTTTTTTTTTTCCAACATAAGAAGCACCTGATGAGTAGTGTTTATTAAAGCAAACTGTTACCCTTCAGAATTACAGGAAGAACCTAAAAGTTTGTAAGACTGATGTCCGGTGGTACGTATATTTTGTACATGAATGTGTTTGAGGATTAATAATGAATATTAAGGTATAAAAGTACTATGATGAGTGATTTATCTTATTTAGTCCCCACAACAGTCCATAATATTATTCCCCTTTTAAAGCTCAATTTTAAATTCTTTTTCAATATTTAAATTATTTAATTTTTTTTGACGTTAAGTTCTTATTTGAAACTCAGCAAATTTAAGAGGCTTCCCCAAGGACATACAGCCAGTATGTGACAGAGACAGTCTGGAGGTAAAACCAGAACTTCTCAGTTTAAATCAGGTGCATCTTGCAAGTGATGGAGGCATAAATAGGGTCTGTCCTTTAACCGAAATCTCATTCTCTTTACACAACAGCACAGCTGATGAAGTAAAAGTAGGATCCCCAGAGGGTCATAGGTGAAAATAATGACAAAAATTTTCTCATGAACAAGTGCCATTTAGTTCAAAAGAAATCGTAAGGCCCCCTCATGTCTAATCAACTAAATGTTAGAGGCAGAGGAAGGATAGGAACCCTTTCTGGGCATCCTGGCCTCTACCCACTTGATGCCAACCTTTGGTTGGGCAACTACCAAAAATGTCTCTAGCACTGCCTCCCTGGGAGTCTAAATCAGCTGTTTTCCCTATTGAAAAACCAGACTTCGAGGAAGTATGCTTTTTTTTCTGTCTGAAAGTTCTCTTTTTCTTAATTATTAAATGTTACTAAGAAATATTCCCAACTTCCTTCAGATGTAGAAGAAATTCAAGAGCAGATTGTTCTCCCACTGAGTGTGAAAGAATTACCTCAATAAATATTACCAATAATGACTATTTTGGAGTTGATTGCAGCATCCCGCCCTTTGATTTCCACCACTGATAAGTCATTCACCCCAGAGTGTGTCCTGATGGCACAAAAGCATACTGTGAGTGGTAACATACTGGAAAGATACTAAGTATTAGGGGAAATCTTTGTCATTCAAATATTTATAGGTAAAATATGAAAAAATATGGAATGTGGTGCTATAGCCACAGTGCAAATAACCTCACACATACACTAGATAGCCTAAAATTTTAAAAATTGACCATACCAAATGTTGGCAAGGGCATAGAGGAACTGGAACTCTCAGGCAGCACTAATAGGAATGTAAAATGGGAAAAACACTTCGGAAAACAATTCATCACTTTCCTAAAATGTCAAAGCTGGATGCATCTACCGCGTGAAGAGCCATTCCAATCCTCGCCATTGACCATGAGAAACAAATGAAAACGAACAAACAAATGTGTCTAAAGACTTTTACATTTCTATTTATAGCAGCTTGATTTCTAATCACCAAAAATTGGAAACAACCCGAAAATATGACATATCCATATAGTGAAATACCACTCAGCAATACAAAGGAAGAAAATATCAATGTACTCAGTACCACGGATGCATCTCGAAATCATTACATGAAGTGGGGGGCGCCTGGGTGGCTCAGTCGGTTAAGCATCGGACTCTTGGTTTTGGCTGAGGTCATGATCACAGGGTGGTGAGATCAAGCCCTGCATCAGGCTCCGTGGGGAGTCTGCTTCAGGATTCTCTCTCTCCCTCTGCCCTACCCCCACTCACTCTCTCTCTCTATATAAATAAATAAATATTTAAAAAGAAATCACTACATGAAGTGAAAGAGGACAGCCAGGAAAGAATACACATTGTATGATTCCATTTATCTAAATTCTAGAACATGTGGACTCCTCTGTAATGTTGGGAAGCAGGTCAATGTTTCCGGATGTTGGTGGGTAAGGCGAAATGGAGAAGAAACTCATGCTATCTTAACTGTGATGATGACTTTAAGGGCGTGTGTATATGTCAAAACTGCTGATACTATAAACTTTAAATATGTAGTTTATTGTACTTCAATTGTAGCTCCATAAAATTAGGAAAAAAAACAATTTAAAGGAAAATACAAAGTTTTATCTACCTGACAGTAACTGTGATGGAAGATAAAATTCAACCCCCAGTCTATTACCCCAAAGTACGACTAAAGACAATTTTGGTAAGGTTATATGTTGCATAAACACCAAACCCATGACATGGTTGTACTTGGGAACCAGTCTAACTAGTATATCTTGCCCTTCAGGCCAGACCTTAAAATAACACATGCACACAGATACATACACTCACCACACAACCATATTACAAAGCAAAGTCGGCTGCATTACAATGACTTCATTCTGCCGTCCTATGCATTCTTCCTTCATTTGAGGCTATCATCTTTCTGTCATTCTTTGACTCAAAGAAAAAAAAGAAAGCTAACTTTATTTAAATAACATGATACCATCCTTACATTATGAACTATTTGAGTTGGTGTTTATATTAATGCTTCAACATATACCAAAAACTAATGATGTAATGTATGGTGATTAACATAACATAATAAAAAATATAATAATAATATTTACAAATATATTAATTAAAGATAAAAAAGTGTAAAAATCTTAGAAATGCATAAATGAGGCCAATTCTGTGTGTTTCTGTTTTATGAACTGAAAACCCAAAACTGATACAAAACCATATTAATTGAGCATTGTAAATGTGCCAGGCCTACATTGGGTATACTCTAGGTGAAATATCATGTCCTTCATCTAAGCTAAATCAAGGAATTAATGCATATAATATTATTTGAGTCACACAAAAAGAATAAGTTAATAACCCAAAAAACCTATATTTATATCTGATATTTGACCACTCTGAGCACCTTTTCTTTTTCTGGAAAAAAAAATCTACAGGACATGAATGTATTAAGTGAATTGCATCTTTGAGCTCAGGAAATGAATGACTATATTCTGTGATTCACAATCACATTTTGTGCTTCCTTTTGCTTCTCTCTAAGAATGGTAAATTATATATTATTATGTCACAGGTGAGATGTCACATGGGTTTAGGGTGAGCTGCCTGATTCTGATGCAATATCAGGCTCCTGATTCTTCACAAGCTGAGTTTTACTACATCTGGCCAATGTGGAAATAAGTGGAAACACTATGTTCAAAGACATTTTGCCCTTTTTATTTTTCACCCCAAGATCAGTTAATGCCTTGATGCAAATAATTCAGAGTGAGGGTAAGCCCTTAGGAAGCAAAACGAAGCAAGAGAAATAAAACAGGTCAAAAGTGAAGGGAAAAGGAACATAAAACACAAGCAAACAAAAAACAAGACAAACTTAATGAAAAGCTGAATTTAAAAAGCAAGGAGTCCAGGCAAGTGGACTCAAAATAGACTCAATAAAGGCAGAAGCACAAATATAAAGAGAAGAGTCTCAAACAAATATAAATTAATTTACTTGATTTTTTAAATGGAAATAATGATAGCCAAAGTAAGGAACATACAATGATTTAAACACACACACACACACACACACACACACACACACACACACATCATGAAGCAGTGGAGAGATACTCTTGCTTTATGACTTTCTAGCTCTGATCTTGGTCAAGTCATTTAACTCTGTTCTGCTTAAAATTTCTCCTGTTAAATGGGAACAACACAACATACCAAAAGGACCATTACTCTATGAATTAAGTGAGAGAATGTTGACTGAGCCTTTAATGCAGAGCATGAAACATTGTAAGTACAATAATTTTTAGATATTATCATAAACTTAACTTAGAAATATAATGGGGAAAAAAAAACCTAAGGCAATGGAGCGACCTATTAGTTATGCTAAAGATGCATTAGCGCCACATCCCTACCTCCCAAGTATTTACAACAATTGATAGTAATCATGCCAGGAAAACAGAGAAAATGGTTTGGAATAACCCACAATGATTTACTTGATCAAAGTGACTAATAGTAGAGATATTACATGAAACAGAAGGGACCTACAATAAAATTAAAACCTATTTTCCCAAACTGAAAGACAACCTCAATACTGAAATCCACCCAAGCACAATTCCAAAAGGAAGACATCACCTTTTGCCAAATTTTTTAACCTAAAAGATATAAAACATATTTTGTCAGCTGCAAGTAAGAAGGAAAGGCTTAAGAAAATTCAAAAATAAAAGTCACGTGAAATCCATTCTTTGAGGATTCTAGAAAGAAGGTACAGAGAACTGGAGTTACAGCTGCAAGAACAGTGACTGAGGAAGCGCATCTCTGGGGAGCACGAGTGGAAACTCGTCCCTTCTGAACCCAACGTGAAGCGATGGCCAAGGACCACAATAAACCAGCAGCGGCAAAGATGAGCTCAAGAAGTAATGGATATCTGAAGATAAATGAAAATTCTTTAAGACAAATAAGAGGCATTTGGGACATTAACAGAAAGGCAAGGCTAATGCTATAACTTTATTTTTTTTTTAAGATTGTATTTATTTCATTTGACAATGAGAGAGAGAGCACAAGCAGGGGGAGTGGCAGGCAGAGGGAGAGGGAGAAGCAGACTTCCTGCTGGGCAGGGAGCCCGATGCGGGGCTGGATCCCAGGACCCTGAGATCATGACCCGAGCTTAAGGCAGATGCTTAACCGACTGAGTCACCCAGATGCCCCAATGTTATAACTTGAAATGCTTATGTCAATCAGAGTAAATTGTGTGAAACATGCAAAGGAGGACCAGAGCATTCCAGTAGCATGCATTTTGCCCTGTCCATTGTTTATTCCCCCACCCCCGACTCTTTTCCTTTGCCATTTGCCCAGCTCTACTTCTTTTCTTGACCATGGCCAACTCCGTCCCCACTCAGAGCCTTGAACTTGTCCATTTTTCTGCATGGAACACTCTTGTCTCAGACCCCCGGAGCCATGCTTGACCCCTCATCAGCCAGGCTTTGCCTCAAATTTCACCTCTTCTCAAGGTTGTTTCTGGTCACCCAAACTAAGGTGCCCTCAAGGTATACTGTCACACTCATTCTTTTTCTTTTTCCCAAAGCATTTATTTGAAATTTCTTGCTATTTTATTAGTTTATTTCTTTATGGCTTTTACTTTATTATTTTTTAAAGACTTCTTTAGAGCAGTATTAGGTTCACAGAAAAGGTAAGAGGAAGGTACAGAGATTTCACACAGACAAATGTACCATCCCTCCCCCCATTATCAGCATCCCCCACCAGAGTGGGACATTTGTTACAATTGGTTGGTTTATTATTGACACGTTTATTATTTTGTATCATTTACTTTTACTTTATCTTTGTATCACTTGACCTTGGAATATCCTACTCAGGAAAGCAAAGCCCTGTCTCACCAAGCCAAAACCAGCACCCCAAAATTGTAGGTGCCTAGTCAGTATGTGTCGAAAAACTGAGTTAAAAAAAAGAAAAAAGAAACTAAAATTTCTTCTCTTCAGCGATTTTCACATTTGTCCCTTGACTCCCTCCACAGCAATTGCTTTGTCTTTTTCTTCACTCTTCTTTTCTTGAAGCATTACAAACTTCTAATGACTGTTTTAATTTTTTTATTGGACTTTCATTTAATCCTTGCTCCATGCTACTAATTGCCAATTTTTTCCTTAGATAAAATATGATCTTACTGTCTTCTTACTAACACTGACATGTGTACAGAAACTCTTGGTTCAAGGTGGTACACTCTGAGGAAATGATAATTTTCTTTCTCTCTTGAGGATCTACCAAGGTGATAGCAAGGAATGGAATAGGAACAGCACAATATTTTAACAAAGAGATCAAGAGGGGCACTGAACATGAGGTCAATACAGTCCTGGAAGATAGTATGTAAAAGAAAATATCATCTTCTGAAGGACAACACAGGAAGCCCAACAGGACCAATTCCAGAAAGACTGCAAGAGAGGAAGTAGTTGACCAATCTAGCAAAATGCTGAAATATTTTTAAATTCAAAGACTGCATATTTGATAGAAAGTAGAAATGAGAAATCAGATAGATAATAAGAAGATTAATTGAATGCCTCTATAAACACAGAATGAAAAAACCTGCTGCATTTCTCTATCCCCTTGTACAGGATGCTAAGAACTAGTTGTTTATTCCCAGGCATATACAGGGGGAAAATTTAGGCGGAGAAATTTAGAAGGATATTATTAAGAAGAAACAGACAGAGAATATAGAATAGCTCTTAAAAAAACAAACAAACAAAAATATGACTGCCCCCCAAATCCAATAGATGATTGGAATATAAGTCAAAGAGATATTCCTAAATGTGTTAAAAATATAAAAAGGAAGAAAATATGGGAAAAAAAAGATAAGAAATAGAAGTGGGTCATTCCAGGAAGCACAATATCAGTTTAATTGGAGCTCCAAGAAGAATAGGGAAAATGAAAAAAGAGAAAAAAGTTATTTAAAAAAATAATAAAAGAAAATTTTCTAAAGCTGAAGGGAAAGATGAGTTTTTAAATTAAAAGTACTCAGTAAAAGGGTAAGATGAATGAATGAATGATCCACACATAGACATGCCATTGGGAAATTTCAATGGAAATGAGAAGATTCTAAAGGTTCAGGTCACTTACAAACTAGACAATAGACTGGCATCACAGATTGTTTTAGTGGCACCAGGTCTTAAAAAGCTGTGGCATATTGTCTTCAAAATTCTAAGACTACATCATTCACAACCTAAAATTCTAATAGCCCAATCAAACTATCAATTAGGTATGAAGGCAAAATAAAAATATTTGCAAGACTTCAAAAACTTTCTGGCTCATATACCTTTCTTAGAAAGGAACTTGAGGATGTGCACCAGCCAGAGGAAAAAAATAATCCAAGAAAGAGGAAGACAAAAAATTACAAGAAACAAAGGATGTAATCACAGCCATCAGTAAAGGAAAGTCTCAAAATGTCAGCTCCATTGCAGCTCTGAAGGACACTCAAACCAGGTTGGAATATAAGGACAGAGTACTCAGCATCCTAGGAAAAGGGGAGTCGATAGACTACAACTAGTAAATTTTAATATTAAAAATATACATAATGATGTGCCAAAGGTAGAAAGACAAGGAAAAATCAAAGAAACTAAAAATTCCAGGAAAGACAAAAGCCTATAAAAAAATAGGAAAATGGTATCATAGGACAGATCTGCTAATCATAAAAATGTCACTTTTTAACTTACAGAATAAATTTACAAAGTTGAGAAAGGTTTTTCAACTCAAGTCTTTCCTATTTGATCTCACAATCATGTGCATATATCTATTTGATTAAAATATTATAGTGCTATTATAATTAATGTTAATTTTTAAATTTTATTTGAGAGAAAATTAGAAGCACTTAACACGTATAAAGAGCCCTCTATGATCTGGTCCTTATCTATTCCTCCACTCTAATTCCCCAATACAGTCCCACGTTATCCATAACAAAATTGTCCTTGAACTCTTACATCTGTGTATGCTATTTCCTCTTCTGAAGTGTTTTCTTCGCCGCAGATCTAAACTTCTTTTATCCATCCTTTAAGATCCAATTGAAAAATCTCCTTCTCTATAAAGCCTCTCTGGACCACTTTCCAAAGTTGGTAAATTTCTCTTTTGTTCTACTACTGCATTCATTTTTTTGAAACCATGATTTTAGCAATAATTTGTTTGCTTAGAAAATATTTGAAGACAGAGACAACTTATTATTCACTTCTGTATCTTCAACAGACTGCCTAACCTGTAGTAGATTTCTAACAAATGTCTGTTTAATTAATTGAAGATAATGGTAGAATCAGGATGTTATGTCAGAGGCTGAGGGTAGCTCAACTCAAACACTAGTAGTTTTCACATGTGGATATAGACACATGATTTTGTATGGAATTTCAAGTTCACTTAGTTGCTAACATTTACTAAATAAATAAATAAATAAAACAGGCTTGTTAAAATATGTTAACATTTTTAAGTGTTTTTAAAAGTAAAATTAGTTTTTGACCTAAAGGGAAATAAAGAATTTAAAATCCACTAGAGAAACAACATAAATAAAACATTTAGTAAAAGATAACAATAAAGGGCGCCTGGGTGGCTCAGTTGGTTAAGCGACTGCCTTCGGCTCAGGTCATGATCCTGGAGTCCGGGGATCGAGTCCCACATCGGGCTTCCTGCTCAGCAGGGAGTCTGCTTCTCCCTCTGACCCTCTTCCCTCTCGTGCTCTCTCTATCTCTCATTCTCTCTCTCTCAAATAAATAAATAAAATCTTAAAAAAAAAGATAACAATAAAGATAAATTTAAAGACAATGAAGGATAATAAACAAATGTAAATGGACTGAATTCCCCAAAAGTGATGGGTGGAGACTATTGAGTTCAGTTAGGAATCTGACTACACAGAAGTTTGAGGAAAGACTTTTGGACAAGAAACCTTAGGAAAAGAAAAAAATGAAGTATATTACATATTAAAATGTTTGTTTCTATCTTTAAATTCCAATGGTATTTAGAAGTTTAAAACACCTAACACACATATAGGCTAAATTATTCTACCATTGGTAAGCAGAATCCTAAAATGGCACCAAAGATTCCTCAGCCCCTTGTGCATGCGCTTTGTCTAATCCTCTCCCTTGGGTGGGTGAGAGACCTGTGACTGTCATGAGTTATCACTCCTACAAATAGGTTAAGTTATATGGCAAAGGTGAAGGGATCCGCAGGTGTAATTACAGTCCCTACTCAGCTGACTTTAGGCAAATCAAAAAGGAGATTATCCTAGGGTAGACTAACCTAATCATATGAGCTTTAAAAGATAGTCTAGTGGTGGAACAGGAGAAATCAGAGAGAACTGAGCAGCAAAAGATATTCTCCTATTGGCCTTAAAGAAGCAAACTTGCATGTTGTGGAGAGTGCCATGTGACAGGGAACAGCCAATGACCTCCAGGAGCAGGGTGCCTCAATCTTACAACCACAAGGAATCACTGGTCCACCAAAGAGCTGTGAGCTTGGAAGAGGATAATGAGCCTCTGATGAGATCACAGCCCCAGTGGACACAATCTGTTGAGATGTTGAGTAAAGAATCCAGGTAACAATGCCCAGATTCCCGACCCACAGAAACAATGAGAAATTAAGTGTGTGTTGCTTTAATCCACTATATCTGTGGTTATTGGTTATGCAGCAGTAGAAAACTATCTTTAGCACTAAGAAAATTATTTCTTGGGGCACCTGGGTGGCTCAGTCAGTTAACCCTCCAACTCTTGGTTTGGGCTGAGGTCATGATCTCATGGGTCATGGGGTCAAGCCCCCTGTGGGGCTCTGCAGCCCAGTGGGGAGTCTACTTGAGATTCTTTCTGCCCCTGCCCCCATTATCTCTCTCTCTCTCAAATAAATCAATAAATCTTTAAAAAAGAAAAAAAAATTATTTCTTTTTCCTGATCTTATTTTCACTAATCTGCTTATAATGACATGTCATCCTGTGTGTTCTTAGCGTAAATGATTATTTTTCTAACTTCAGTTGATTAGTATAGAGATGAATATCACATGAGAGATAGATAACATCATTAAGTCACATGAAACATGATCAAAGGTAGCCCCTCAAAACTCCTACTGCAGAGCTAAGATAACTTGCTTTTAGCTGGGACACATTCTGAGCCCACCAGTCAATAAAGTCCTTTGTTCCTCACCAAATCCTTTACAAAGAACCCTCAAATTATGAAGGTGGAAGTTAATGAAGGAAAGAGAAATATACATGGTTAAACTTGGCAGACAAATTCTATTAGCCTGAAAAATCAGAACTATGAACTAGATGGCTTCCTCTGAACTCCTCTTAGGGTCTCCAAAGCCAGCTACCCACGAAATCCATAAACCTGACCAAGACTACTTGGTTCAACCACATGGTTCTCCAAATTTTGGACTGTACTCTGAGCCAGTTTCTTAAGGATTTCACTGACACATTCTCCATCTTTTGATTTTAAATGTGCCACTTGGACTCAGTGGGTAACTGAATAATCTGTCTCTCATGTTAAAAAGAAGTATAATATTTATCAAGCATCTTGAATATTTATAAGGCAGGAAAGAATTCAAGAGATCTTTTCTAGTCTCTGGTCTTCAGAGGGCTGCAGATAAACCATCACAGAATGTAGATACTCATTGTATTTTCAGAAATTTCCAGAAAGAAGATAAAACACAGCTCCCTCGAGACCCTGTGTCACAAAACTTACTATCCAACAGTCAATCCTGTATAAGTCAGTTTCTCAATGTTGGCACTACTGATATTTAAGGCCGGATGAACCTTTGTTGAGGGAGCATCCTGTGCATTGTAGGGTGTTTAGCAACATCCTTGACCTCTAGATGACAGTAGCACCCTCTTTCCCCCATTATGACAACTAAAACATTCCAGACATTGCCAAATGTCCTCTGGGGGAGGAAAATAGGCTCAGTCAAGAACTACTTGTAAAAACTCATCAGTTTGGTGACCAAGTCCTTGCATATACTTGAAGTCACTGGGAAGACCAGAGTGATGACCACTTCTACATCTATAGCCACACCCACCTACTTTCTAGGATTGTGCTTCTCAATATGGTAGCCACTAGTCCCATGTGGCTATTAGCACTTGAAGTAGAGCTAGTCCAAATTGAGATGTGTTGGGAGTGTAAAATAAATACCAAATTTCAAAGACTTTGATTAAAAAAATTGTTAAACATCTCATTAAAAATTTTACACCGATTACATGTTGAAAGATGAAAATATTTTGGATATATTAGGTTAAACAAAATATAATATTATAATCAATTCCAATTTTCTTTCCACTTTTTTAATGTGGCTACTAGGGAATTTGCAATTACATATATGGCTTGCATTATATTTCTATTGGTCTATGCTGCAGGAAAAAGCCAAAGCACTTGGCATGTGAAGTACTTTTGTTCCTCATTAAGCCAGCAGTATTTAAAGAATGTCCACTGTGTGTGCCTAGGATTGTATTAGTTGCTTTTGGCTACATCTATCTGAGTTAAGTTCATTTATGTCAAGTGTTGTCATTTCATTTTGCAGATAGAAAAGTAGAAGCTCAGGAGATAAATCACCTAAAATCATTCTTCCGATCGCAATGCCAGAACTAATTAAATACAACCTATCGCTCCCCATTCCCAAATAGTTTTTAGTCACAAGCTATATACGTCCCTAAAATGACAGTATGTTCCTTCTATAATTATTACAGAGATAAAAATCAAATTCCAAAGAAAACAATTTCCAGACACCTTAAGACATTAAAGCCAGCATTTGTTTGAAGAGAAAACAAAAACAAATGGGAAACTGAAAAGGCATTACTTCGTATAATAATTTAATTAATAGCATGTTGAGAAAAGAAAAGCATTTTCCTTTACATTTTCCATCACTTTCTTTTTTCCCTCCATCACTTCTGATTTCTTTTTTGGAGACTTATGCAATGTGTTGTGGGTGATGCAGGTCCCTTGCTTTTTTTATGTGTGCTTGATTTGCATAATGGGCTCTGATGCCTCATGGGCACTCACTCAAGATCAACTGAGTTAATTTGCTTTCTTAACTCAGGTTTAAGTGTTTCATGGGCACTAAACTCAAGATCAACTGAGTTAATTTGCTAGCTTAACTCAGAAAATTAGAATCACGGTTGCCTCAATTTCTTGTAAGCATAATTGTAATCATGGTCATTTGACTAAGTAGAAGTCCAAAATTTGTGCCTACTCTTTCCCAGCTAGAAGCAGAACCAAACACAGGGGAAAGGAAAGCTCCACAAATGTTTTACCTGTGAACAAGAATAAGAGACGGTGACTGCTACTAAAACTAGTAAATTCTGTTGGAGTAGCCATGGTCCAATCTTTTTCTAACCAAATGAGTATCATCTGCAAAAAGGCTTATTATTTTTTTATAGGAGGGCACTATGACAGTCCTTCACAACATGCAAGGTATCTGAGAAAGGCTGCATGCCTTTGAAAAATTGAAGACAATATCCTGAGACAAAAAAATGCAACTGAGATCAGCGGGAGGAAGTAAGACAGCATGGGAGGGCTCACTTTAGAAGAAGGGAGGAGTTGGGGAGCAGCCTCCTAGAGCACTCGAATGTGTGGCATCTCTAAAAGAGGCATTGTACCATCCACCAGAGTGTGGGATTTGAGTAGAAAACAAGACTATCAGCATGGGACTATATTTACTTATTTATATTCATTTACTTATCCATTCGTTCTCTGACTTTTCAAGAAAAGGTGCATCAGGCACTGTGTTAAATGGCCCAGGTCTCCTGGTGTAAGGAAGGGACAAGGGGGCAGCAACAGGCAGTAGTTAATACCGGACAATTACTATATTAAAAAATTATTTTTCAACTTGAATTTGAGTATCTACAAATGGAAATACTGAGTTATCTACCAGGGCGTTATGGTGCAAGTTTTTCTGAATGTCCCTTCATACTAAAAGAATTCAGTCCAGCTCCTTGTGCTGTAAGTCCCAATGATCTAATTCTTTGGCCATTCACATATTTATTAGTTCAATAATTATTGAATTCAATTTGTTTTCCTGAATATGTTTAAATCAGTCAATGTGTCTTCCTCTTTGGTTTTGTTACAAAATTCGTTGGTATGAGGCTATCTGTAGGAATTAATAAAAACTCCTTCTTGCTTTTATTCTATCAATTGGATGAATGACGCTAATTCATAAATTTGATCTTCTTCACATAGTACGTTTACGAAAACATATGAGAACTTGATGAGTTGTGCCTGGTTGAAATTGAATGGTTTATATCAATTCATACTTAATTGTTTTTAACATCATACATTCACGGGAACACATGAGAATTTGATGACGTGTTTCTGGGTCAAAATTCCTTGGGTGTGTATCAGCTTATGTTATGTGTTTTCAGTCAGGAAATCATCTGACCAAAGTCAGATGATAAGCCAGTGAGTCTATTCCTATCCGTCAGATATCTCAGCTTTGCAAACTCGAACAAAAGGGTTTCTTCCACATTTCCTTATGGTGCTGACTTCTCTTTATTCCAATATCCGCCAAACCATTTAAAATTCCATAAATGTTCAAAGAAGCATGTACCCCAAATTAGAAACACTATTCCTGTTTCATTCCTCTAGCAGGCATTTATGGAAGCCAGATTTTACTGTTGTGGTGTTTGTAATTGAGAGTTAGTAATAAGCAATGAAACAACACCAAGGCAAGTACATCCAAGGTAGGATTTGATCTGCAGGCATGGTGCTTCTTAGAAGTGGGTTCTAGTGAGAAATGTGACTCATGCCAATAAAATTAACTCCAGAATTCAGTGCTCAAGGCTCTACTACGCTAAAATTCCATTTATTGCAAATTGTGCTATTTCCAATTTCTTTTAGTAATAAAATGGTTGAATAGCCCAAAAAAGGCTATAAATAGTCAACAATGCCAAGAGCTTTTCATCAGAAGCTCCAGTAGAACGGAGGGACCAGAGTTCTCTGATCCTGTTCTCTTCCCTTGGGCAATACTCCACAATAACTCACTAATCATTAATAATTCCTTTGCCCGTTTATTTCAATGAATACATAAATCAACTATTTACTCTAGGATGAGACATGGAAAATCGTTTGAAGCCAAAATTCTTTTGGGCATCAACAGTATGTAAATTGTATCCTCTTCTGTTTGAACTCTGAGTCAGTAAAGGAAAGGCAAGAGGGAAGAATAAGACTGCAAGGTAAATAATTTATTCTGTGTCTTTGTCTAACGCCATATTTTCAGGTGGGTTCAATAATGTGTTGATAAAGCAAAAGGAAGCAATATCTACTGACTTTTGATGAGGTTGAGCGATGTGGCGTGCTATGCGGAGCAGTTTCTGCATTCACATTTCATCATTTAAGTTTTCCTTTACTTAAGCTGTTCAGTAGTTCAAACATAAATTATTTAGTTTAGGTAGACCAAGACAGTAGAGGTTACTTTATTTCTTCAACACTATATTGAACCCACCCCAAAGATAGATAAACCATCTCGAGTATAACGATTACTTAAGGTTCAGAGTCTTAGGATCACCATTGCTATATTGAAAAAAAATGGCTATTAGAAAGAAGGTAAAATGCAACTGAAGTGCTAATAAAACAGGCAACACCAAACAATATAAAATATTTAAAGAGTATGACCACTTGGTCCTTCAAAACACATTCAATGATTAAATGACTGATTTCCTGTACACAAAATGGCAAAACTTTCAACTTCAACTCGATGTTAGCATTACTTTCTGATTTCAGCGGCTTGTAAAATGCCATCTTCAACAAGATCTAACGTAGTATAATCCCTTCTGAAAACCCTGGGGGTGTTATGTAATATAAGCAATTCAGAAAAGTGTCAAAGTTTAATTTCTTCTACCCCCTAGGCAGGTTCAAAATGATTCTTAAAAATTCCTCACTATCACCAAAGTTTAACTTATGACTGAAGAGTTTTAGAAAAATCCTACCTGTCTCCCAGTTCCGGGCAGAGTTTGCCTTTTGAAACTGTATCCCTATCTTTACTGTGGTTTCTATAGTGACAATTGGGCTTGAGTTTCATTGTGGGATAGTAGAATCAATAGAAGCTGAAGTAGCTTCACTGTGCGGCTGGCTCTTCAGCCTGAGACGATCCTGTGACATTAAAGAAATAGATGATCTCCGAAAATAATAATCCTAAGGATAGCTTTCTGGAAATGAACACAGTTACGACTTAGGAAAAAAAACTTTAGAATACATTTCAGTATGAGTTATGTATTTCTTTTGAAGGAATAAATCCCTCCTTCCCCAAAATCATATACATATACATACACATATGGTAGAATTTTAGAAACAAAAGGTTGGAAGATGTCTACAAGATTATCTAATCTGCTGTTGACAAATACACAGTTAAGCAAAGAGAATGTTAAAGAAAAAAAATAAGAGAACATTTCTTGCTTCCTGGGAATATGCACCACGGACACATCAATGTCACCTACTTAAGAAATAAGCAGAGACAGGCATCAAGGAGGAGGAATTTTTTTTTTCCTCAGTTCCAACACATTGGAGATAAAAATTAATAGGCAAAATGTATCAAAAAAACAGATGCTCTGCTGAAAAGCCCTTCAGGCAGAATTGCGTCAGCTGGGTTTCTCCGGTGAGGCAGGACTTCACCGACTCACAGAATAATTGCTACATACCCCAGTCAAAGCATTTTACTGTACCTGGCTTTATGCTCAAGCAACCATCCATGGATGGGGAGAGGGAGTCCACGGGGGCTGGAGTGACAGCCCGAAGATGCATGTGATTTTAGATGATGTTGCTTTTAATTTGAAAAGTGCTATCTCTCTACTTTCTAAGTGATTAGAAGCCTCAGTCATTTTTTTTTTACCTTGATTTTTAACCTAAGCAAAGCAGTAACAAGCATGATTTGTGGCATCTTAGGACCCGAAAGGTGTGATACGACTTTTAAATGTATAATGGGTGGATATGTCAGCAAAACACACGGGAATGATCAGAACGTTGCAGCTGAAAAGAAAATAGGAATGATTAAAATATCTCCACACAGAGAGAAAGTGTCATGAAATTAACAAGGCAAAAGAATACAAGGGTATTATGAAAATTATTTTAACCTAAACAAGGACATCTTCTTCATTCATGCCTACTATAGTATAGCAGCCTTCCCGTGCACTCTGGTTCTCAAAGTGGGGCCCCTGGACCAGCAACACCAACAACACCTGAGACCTTGTTATAAGTGAATTCTCAGGCCCCAGTCTAGACTCACTGGATGAGAAACTCTGGGACCACCATCTGTGTCATAACAAATCCTATAGGTGAGTCTTGCCCGTTAAATTTGGGAAGCTCTGGCCTAGTATAGTTCTCAAATCTCCGTATACCGTAAAGATCACTGGATGCACATTAATAGTTCTGATTCAACAAGACTCGCATCCCAGAAATTTTTACTCAAGAGATATTTTTAATTATACCCTTCATGATTTTGATCCAGCTGGACATCCGACCACAATTTGCAAACACTGGATTAATGTGTAAGAGTGTGGCAGACTCCGTTAAAAGCACAGTGTGACCATTTCTTACCTTTAGGTAAGTCAGCCTGAGTCTGTTTTCTCATCCATAAATAATAGTGTCTATTTCAAAGGATGGTAGTGAGGTTTAAGTGAAATAAAGTATAAAATTTGCACGGCAGCGTGCCCAGCACAGGTAAGTGCTTAAGAAATGATAATCTAAGATGGCTTATCACTTTCCATGTTGCTGGGTATTTATTTTAAATGTCTCATATTATCAATAGCCTCTAACTTAATCCAACATGGTGAAACCACTCAACTTATTTGTAGACCTCTTTGGTTTTACCTGAAATGCAAAACAATACCGATTCGACAAACTTCTCCCAAGGAACAAGAACTTGACTCAGTCCCAGAAAAGCATAAAGGTTTCTATTTTTTGTGATTTAAAAAAAATACATTTATTTAAAAAAAAAATAGCGTAGTGAGCACAAACTCTCGTTCCAGATTGCCTGCATTCAGACCCTGGTTCTGCCACCCTTTGGCTGCGTGACCTTGATTTAACCCCATGGACTTCAGTTTTGTCATGAATAAAATGAGGATATTATTTAACTACTTACCTCATAGTGTTGTGGGGAGGATCAAATGAATTCATGTGTGCAGTGGACTCAGAATAGTGCTATCTATAAACCTTCAACAAATACTCTTATTATTTAGCTAGAAACCCGAAACCCGTTGAAGTTCTCTATGTATTGATTATGAAACACTTAGAACCAAATTTAAACTGAATTTCTGTTGCAGTGATTAAATAGAATTGCTAGCAATGCTCTAATTATGAATAAAAGTAGATTTTTAAATTTACATTATTAATACTGAGTATGGATGTTTAAATGAGAGCAACTTCTTGTTTGCCTTGAAAATGAAGATTTGAGTAATGCCTCAGGTCAAGGGAACTCTAATGCTGTTGCATTATCTACTGTTGAGTACTCAAGAGTGATTGGAGTCCCATTAGCAGATCTGAATAAAGTGTAAAAGAAATTCTTCTCTAAATATATGAGAAGCCAGCCCGATGACCTAGTTTTTAATTAAAATTTTATTAGCTATGTAAACTCTGGGAGAATCAAAGGCACAGTTTAACAACTGAAATAAGTCCATATTTGATATACTTAAGATATTGGAAATTTACTGAAACATTGTGACAGTAAGCCAACATTAGCAGAAAAAAATTTGTAAGAAAAGCAGATAAAGAGAATTGGCCATTATCATGCATTTGCTGAAATACTGTACTTGAACCCAGATAATGTAAAAAAAGCTAACCTGATTCTAGTTCAGAAACCCACACATTTTTGAAAGCCTGGCTTACCTTCAAATACCTCGTATTGCAAAGTCATCATGGTAACATTTAATCCATACAAAGAAGATTTGTACTACCCCTGAATTTGTTTCTTATCTTAAATAAAATATCTACTTAGCCTTAAGAAGCATAGTTCTTTGGGGCTCTTTCTAGAATCAAACCTAACTCTTGCATTATATGCTTTCGGATATATATAAAGCAATAAGATCACAGTACCCACTTTCCCCAAAACTCAGTCACATTTCATTTGTTTTGGCATTTGATAGCCTTAGAAAAGATAAGATACAAACAAAGCCTTTCTCTTATCCTTTGTTGAGAAAATTGCAGTCATATCCTTACTTAACATCAAGTTTTGACATAGGTAAAATATGGACTTTATTGTAAGATACAAGTTTTGAAAATGCAGCCCATCAAACTAGATAGCCCATAAGCATCCCACAGCAGATTGAAAATGCAGTTAAAAAAAAAAAAAGCAGTTTGTACACAGTGGGAGCCGTACAGAGGTTTTATATCTACTGGTAAATTTAAAAGGTTAAAAATAAATATTTGCCTAAAGTCATTTTTTGCTTTCATTAAAGTGTTAGGATAGAACAGGGATTGAGTAGAATAAGGGTGTAGGCAGAGATTAGGATAATCTGAGACAAAATTTCAAAATAATCTGTTTCCAAATCCCTTTCTTAGGTTGAACCATAGAGACTGACATTTTTGTAGGTCAAAAAGAGTGAATATCGGCAATTTTATATAATTCGACCCTGACACCTCCTGGGGCTCTCTCTCTCCCAGCCCCAGTGGCCAACTGTCTTTCTATTGTCCAGATCCCCAAAACCACAGTTGCACCTCATCACACTAGTTTGCTTCCCTTCAAATCCTTCATACTCCAAAATCAGCTCTCACCCGCTCCAAGCTGGTGAGTTCTTAAGTTCAGATAAAGTAAAGGAAAGCTGGGGATAGATGGGCCTCCCAGGACTACTTAAATCAAACCATATAAACAGTCAAACTCTCTATCCTACCCACCTATTAAAAATAATACTAATAAAATAAAATAATTTTGCCACAACTACTAGCAAGCCTATACATTACAATAACGTTATTCAAACACGTAGCTCTAGAGATCACTTCTCTTTCCCCTGAAATCCAGAATGATTGTTGGCAGCTAAAGTATTTCTTTAACTCAAGTGTTCTTTGAGTGATTTCTTTTCCTTTCAGACCTATTTTTCCAAGTGAGCCTAATTCAAACTTATGAGCATGTCATGGATATAATATTTTTGACGTCATTCCAAGTTTGTTTCCTTGTCAGTAATCCCAGTCCTCTCTGCCTAGCCACATCTGCCATGATTTTACGTGAGGGTCAGTGTAGCATGATGACTGGAAATGTGGGCACTGGGCCTGCCGAGGTTTAAGTCCTGGCTCCGCCACATAGCCGCTGTGTGGCTTTGGGCAATTTGCTTACCCTGTGCCTCAGTTTCCTCCTCTACAGAGGAAGGATAATACTACTTATCTCACAGTGATTTTTTTAGAAGGATTATATGAACTCAACGAAATGAGCTAATATTTTTTAAAGATTTTTTATTTATTTATTTGACAGAGAGAGAAGGAAAGCACAAGCAGAGGGAGAAGTAGGCTCCCTGCTGAGCAGAGAGTCCAATGCTGGACTCAATCCCAGGACCCTGGGATCATGACCTGAGCCAAAGGCAGACGCTTAACCGACTGAGCCACCCAGGTGTCCCAAAATGAGCTAATACTTATAAGTGCTCAGCAGAGTGACTGGCTTATCATTAAACATTTGTTAAATAAACTGTAGCGCTAGGGACAAAGGGAGGGCACAAGGAAGCTATGACGTAGGCAACTGGTCCACCCGGGGCCAAAACATTAAGGACAAAGTTCACTCTTTCGAGGAGAAATAGGCCAGAGAAGTAGAGAAACCCTGTATCATAATGGATCCGAATTCTTAGAAAGGAAAGGCGTTATATATAGGATGAGAGAAAAGAGAAAAGAGAAAAGCAGAAAGCTGTTTACTCCACTTCCTATTTGGAGTTCTGGAAGAAAATAACCAACCTGCCTAAAGTTACCTCAACAACTTAGAGAAGCCATCATTAGGCACAGAGGAAGCTTAATTTAGCCCTCCTGGGTCATACTCTCTTCTTGGGTGGTATGCACACACCCTAAAATTCCTGCTTGTACCCTTCCAGGGATGGGGTGCTTTAGTAATGGGGTAAAGGAGCCCCATGGACAAGGGTGATCAATCAGCAATAAATGGCAGGTGACAGGGTGTGGCACAGTAAGACAGTACAATCCCAGGGGAGTTGACCTGCGGCCACATCAACCAAGCACACTGGGCTTGACCAAGTCGGGAAGAGAGACCACAAGTCACAACAGACAACAGGAGCCAACTCGAAGAATACTCAGGAATGCAACCAGACAAACTACACTGCTGTGGATACCAGCTCTCATATCCCTAAAGATCCCCAGATCACACCACCTCTCCAAACACTGTAGGCCCACATTAAAGACGAACAGGAGGACAGGAAGAGTATCTGAAAAAGTTATCCAAAAGTGACCGAGCTCTCCAAGAGGTTGTTTAAAGTTTTGCTAAGTTTGCCAAATTGAATTTAATTTCATTTTCTCCACTGCTCCATAGGGTACGGCTCATGAGGAATATTATATTAGCTATGAAACTGAATCGTCTTTGCACTTTTTTTCTTTTTTCTTTTTTTTTTCTTTGCACTTTTGAGTAGACCAAAAATAAATCGGTCATCCTGCCAAAAGTGCAATGGGAAAATAGCACGTTTGAGTTTAAGAGACTAATCTTGACCTTCTAAAGACAATTTTATTTTCTAAAATGATCTATATAAGGGAAGATTGGATAATATGATGTTCAAAGCAAGAGCACAGGCTTTGGAGTCTGCTTGCCTTGGGTCAAATTTCAGTTCCATCCCTTTCTTAAGCAAGTGCCCTAAGGGCAAGTTCTTTAACTTCTTGGTGTCCCAGTTTCTGTAAAAAAAAAAAAAAAAAAAAAATCCCTACCTGGATGGTTGCTATGAAATAACACACACACATCATAGTATTTTCTATTATTGGATCAATTTCAGATAATACTCTACAGGTAAAAACTGAAAACAATGCCTGACATATAGTATGTGTTCAGCTAAAATTCACAACAACTACACCCTTTAGTAGAATTGTATTGGTCAAAAGCAAGTTGATATTCAACCAGTTGAACCCATTAAAGAAAAAATTCTTCCAAATTGTTGTAGACAACAATACGGATAGATCTCTAGCCTGACTTTCAGTGGTATGCCTGAGGTTAAACCACTATTTTAAAATCATCCCTTCAGGGTCATTCCGGGGGGCTCAGTGGGTAAAGCATCTGCCTTCAGCTCAGGTCATGATCTCAGGGTCTGGGGATCGAGTCCCGCATTGGGCGCCTTGCTCAACAGGGAGTCTGCTTCTCCCTCTGCCTGCCCCTCCCCCTGCTTGTGCTCTCTCTCTCTCTCTCTCTCTGTCAAATAAATAAATAAAATCTTTAAAAAAAATAAATAAGAAAATAATAAAATCATCTTTTCATCATCCATGACCAACCTATGCATCTAGTTTACATGATTTTTAACAGTGAATTTACACTGTGATTTTGTAGGAGGAAGTGGGCAGCTTCTTTAAGCCAATTATCAAACTTAAACTACCTCATGGAACCAAACGACTCGGAATAATTTGTTTGGGACTAAGCAATACAGGAAAATGGGAATTTCATTAATTATTTACTTTTGATCTCTCTAACAATTAACCCAATGGTATAAGCATAGTCTACTTAGGGTATGGAAACAAACAGGTTTAAATGACAGGTAGCTGGAAGAATTTTATACACTAGTAGCCTTTTTTAACTAACTTTAACAGTTAGTTTGCTAATATAACCATTTGTTCAACATTTATTGATTGGTTCCTGTATGGCTGACAACAGACTAAGTGCATTGATCTGGGGCACGTGGGGGACATCAGGGAGTCATAAAGAAGCAGAAGATGGGGGCACCTGAGTGACACAGGCAGTTAAAGCATCTGACTTTTGGTTTCGGCTCAGGTCTGATCTCAGGGTTGTGGGATCGAGCCCCAAGTCAGGCTCCATGCTCAACATGGAGTCTGTTTGAGTTTCTCTCTCTTCTCCCTCTGCGCCCCCCCAACCACACTTGCTTGTGTGCACTCTCTCTCTTTCAAAATAAATAAATATATCTTTTAAAAAAAAGAAGCAGCAGAAGATGCTTTCTCTACTCCCGAAGACCTCATAGTTTAGTTCTGGACATCTCCTACACATCCATGAGCCACAAAGAATGATCATGAAACAGTACATGCAAAAGAATATTGTAAAAAATAGGTATATAAATGCTGAGGGGGTATGGCCTACAGAAATAAAGGGGCAGAAATGAATATAGAGAGTCAAGATATATATAAAGTGTATTTATTTTCTTAAACTTTATGCCAATCTTAGCGAAAAGTGGTAAGATTTGTATTTTATATATAACATTATATATATATACACATATATACACACACATATGTATATATATCATGACAATAAATTGGGCCTTTCTGTTTTAAAATTTAACTGAAGTAACCTCCAAAGTATGGCCCTCACTCTGGAAAATGAAATTAAACCAATGCTGTGTAACTTACTTCAATAATGTACAAATACAAATCTAATTTCCACCTCATTTTTCTTAACCACAGTTTCTCTCTTTAACCTAAAACTTACACCTTGATGTTATTCACCCCCAAGCTGATATATAAAATGTACTATGTAGGCTACATAAGTGATGAAAACTAAGTATCAGACATGAATATTTCTAAATTATGACATTAAAAGAGGATCTGGAGAAGCATCATAAAATCACACCATTAATAATATGGCCAATACTTATTGCATTTTGTTGGTTTGAGATTTAGTTTCACAGAGCACCACTGTTCAAATTCTGCCTGATGATGTTCAATGTCCATGTCCACCACCTCGAGGGGTAACTCATTTCGTTATTTGCTAGCTCCCCTTTTAAGAAAATATGTCCTTGGGGAAGAATGAAGCAGGGGAAATTGGAGGGGGAGACGAACCATGAGAGACTCTGAGAAAAAAACCGAGGGTTCTAGAGGGGAGGGGGGCGGGGGGATGGGTTAGCCTGGTGATGGGTATTAAAGAGGGCACGTTCTGCATGGAGCCCTGGGTGTTATACACGAACAATGAATCATGGAACACTACATCAAAAACTAATGATATAATGTATGGTGATTAACATAACATAATAATAATAAAAAAAAAAGTAAAAAAAAAAGAAAGAAAGAAAATACGTCCTCATACCAAGCTCACATCCCACCTCCCCTCCAATTCTCTTTAGCCGAACAACATAAATTGAATTGTCCTAAAATAGTGGCCAACACAACGGACAAGAAAGGAAATCTCACGTTATGGTATGCTTATGATATCCCAGACATAGCGTTAAGTATTTTACCTGTATCCAATCACTTAATCCTCAAACAACTGTTTAAGGGAACTGTGACTATCATTCCCATTTTACAACTGAGAAAACTTCATAATAGAGCTTCAGTAAATTTTCCAAGTGTATGTGGCCAGTCTACAGCACTCCAAGCTCTAACCTCAGACAGTCTGGTTTCAGAATTTGTGTTTCCCCTCGTTACACTGCCTGCCTTGCTCGAATGGTGAGGCAGGAAGACCCATGGCATATTTAATGGTCCTGCACAGGAAAAATTAGCCAGTGCATTGCTCTCCCCGTGGAGGAGCATTTTGAAGGTCAGTCTAAATCTGGATTCTGTCCCATCTGCCCCAATAAATCAAGATCTTACACCAAATTTTTTACCAGCATGTGAGGCAGGGCAGAAGAAGCTGAAGCAGGGGCACAACACAATACAAAGGAAACGATGCTGGTTTCCAAAGGCAAAACCTGACAGCCATTGTTGTGAAAAGGGCAGCCTTTTCTATAGACAGTTGATGAGGGCATCTTAATTGCAAACTGAGCTTTGAGCAATTGCAGCTGCAGAGTATAAGAACTCCCCATAAACACGGACAAGAGGCTGAAGAAGAGGGAGCAGCCATCTCAGCCCAGACCAGTTAGACACAGTAAATATTGGTTCGAACAAATTTTATAAAATGTCTGTAGAACTTAGAAGCTGAAAGAAGGCAAATCTGGAACAAGACAATCTCTGAAGCTCCACTAGTTACAATTTTCACCCAGTTCTTAGTGGAATGGAATGGAATCGGTTCCCATGGTATAGTTTTTATAAGTGGTTGTGTATATACTCACAGGAAAGATACGTGCGGTACCACCGTTAGGACCAGACAAGCGGTGCCTTAGGCCTAACTCTTTAGGGGTCCCAGTTCTGGAAGTTTCTGGTTATAATTCCCTTTAGGCTGAGTTCTAGAATGAAGGTATAACGGAAAGCTACAGCCAACCTGCAATAGACATGTGTGAACAATAATAAGCCTTGTGTTCATAAGTCACTAGGAGATAGGGATTGTTTGTTACCACAGCATTACTTAGCCAACTGATACAAATACTTACCTCAGTTACAAATGGTGTGCAGCTAGAAGTGAAGGAGGAAAGAAGTAGGAAAACTTTCCTTTTCCCCCTTTTTACTTTCTCAGATTGTCTGAATTCATTTATTGTTATTATTATTATGGTATTTAATTTTTCTACCAAAAAGCTAGTTTTCAGGATGCCTGAGTGGCTCAGTCAGTTAAGCAGCCAACTTGGTTTTGGCTCAGCTCATGAGCCCAGGGTCCTGGGATCCAGACCCATGTCAGGTTCTGTGCTCAGAGTAGGTCTACTTGAGGATTCTCTCTCCTTCTCCCTCTGCCCTTTCCTCCCTCTTATGCTCTTTCCCTCTCTCTCTCTCTCTCTCTCTCTAAAATAAATAAATAAATAAATAAATCTTTTTTTTTTTTTTAAAGGGCTAGTTTTCAAAACGTAGTGTAGGTTTAGAGCTACCCAGTTAATCCTTTGGTTTCTTTCCACCCTTCACTAAACAACCATTTTAGATACTATTATACAGTTACCCAAAGCAGGAAGAACCTACTCAAGTGAAAAAAATAATAATTCTTCCTTGTTATAAAAATAATACCTGGTCATAAAGAAAAAGTAGAAAATGCAAAATCACTTACTTAGTCATCATTAATCCCACCATCTGGAGATAAGGATTGTTTTGGTAAATTAGTATATATATGTTCCTTCTCATAAAGTTATATAAATATAACTGTATTACAGAATATATATATTGGCATCTTTCTGTAACTCGGTTTTGCATTCTGCTCTTTTACCTAACATTATACTGTATTTTCTGAAATCATACAACATTCTTTGAAAAAAATATTTCTAAAGTATGCCTACACTACCATTCAGTGAACATGAGATTGTTTATTCAGCCATTTTCCTATTACTAAATGGAAAAATAATGTGATGGGACCACTAAGTGAGGCATAAATAAAGAATTATATGAACACAGATAAAGACGCATGTAATTCTATCTGGGAGAATAAAAGGAAGCTTTACAGAGGTGGTGTCGTGTTAGAGAAGAGTTTCGTGGGGTAGACCGGGAAGGCAAGGGCATTGCAGGCAAAGGCAACAGCTCGAACAAAATTATAGACACGCAAAAGTACACAAATATTTCGGTCATGTCAAGGAACAAGCGCACCTAGAGCATTCAGTGAACAATGGTGAAGAGAATGAATCCTAAAGGAACCATGAAGGCAGATCTTAACGGTGCCGCAAACCATTCTAAGGGTCTAGTTTGTCGTATGGGCGAGAAGAGGCACTGACACCTGCAAACAGACATGGATGACACTCGTGTTTTCAAAATGCATCGTAGAGAGATAGGAGCACTGCTTTTGGAATCAAGGGACCAGTTTACCCCCGAGGCCAATTTCCCCATCTGTGAAATTATATTCACAAAGTTGCTTTAAGGATTAAATTATCTAAATGAGCGGGCGCCCAGCAAATGCTACTTAAATGTGAATTGGCGAGAAGTGCAGGGCTTGTTTTGAAGGGGGGGGAGGGTAAAGTACAGTGCCCTGGAAATCGGAATAGTCCAGGCCGGAGGTAGTGAGTGGCTCCACCAGGAAAATGGCAGGAAAAGGGATGCGAGTCGCCAGTGGATCCAGCAACATTGCAGAGATCTAGAAGACAGGACCTGATAACCAACTGGATGTGGGCTGTAGCAACAATGAAAAAATAGAAATGAAATCATGGAAAGTCACTAGAATGACGACGGGACAAGTTGAAACAAGAAGAGAAACATCAGGCAGTTCAACAAAAGAGGAAAAGAAACAACAACTGTATGTTGAAACCTGGAGCAAAATTAAGGCCCTGCCTCCATAGGGTAGATGAGATGGAAAGTAAAAAGCTGCCATTGGGTGAATTTCATCAATGTCAGTAACATGGATAATTTGGTTCCCAAGCCATTTTCTGTCTACTATTTCAGGATAATGGAGTGGGCAAGGGCAGTGATTTGTCTGAAAAATTTTGTATTTGGCTTCTGGAGTTTGAAGGAAGGCAAAAATGGAGATCCAACATCCCCCACATGTATTACAAGAGATCAGTATTCCTCACCTTGATCTTACCTTCATTTACCCCTTGGGGAAAGTATTTAATGTAGTTGCATGAGTATGGTAATAATACACATGCATATACAGACACATACACCTACTATAGAGGCTAATATATACACTCTTTCTATTTCTATGCTGTGCATATATAGTCTAAGATAGATATGTATACATATGTGTGCCTTTGAGTGTCTTGAATACAGCAGTAACACAATAACAACCATGAGGAGATATGTAGAGATATACATACATACAAATACACATAGACACACATGCACACAATATATAAACTAATATATATTGTATATATTTATATGACATATATCACTTTAAGATAGGTGTGCATGTATGTATATCTATGTATTATTACATATTAAGTTACATAATATATAAACATATATATATATATAATTGCATAGACTCAAGACCAAGGAGTAAAGAATCGATTTCCTTACTTCTCTCTGTCTGTGTCTGCAGAAGGGGATGAGAAGCCAGACTGAGGACACTGTTCTGAGCATCTTGAAGCTGCTATTCTAGAGCAGCTGTGTCCTTTACACAAGGAAAGCTTTCCCCTTGTATCCTAATTGGGCATGAAATCTGACTCACCAGCACAAGTTATGTTGGAGCCAGCCAACAGAGCAGCTGCCTGTGAACCCCTTGAATAACCCACATCCAGTGACTGAAATTGACGTGGGATGAAACACGGGCCCGTGTTAACCTGGCAGATGCTACGCAGAATCCATGTCAGCCTCGGTTCATATGCCACACTGCAAGGAATAGTCCTTGTTTGTCTTCATAGCTTCTCCAAGTGAAACAAGAGCCCAGGTATTTTTTTTTTCCTCCTGATGGTAGATTTAGTGACATCATATTGGCACAGTGAGTTATTCTGTTTATACACTAACTCGTCCTCTTAAGAGATTAGAGAGGATGCTCCTCAGGAAGTTTGGTCTCGAGAGAATGCGATTCACTGAAGATCTGAAGATTGGCATCTCCCTACACCACCTCTGGTTCATGCTGATTACTACAGAGTCCCTTCCACGTCTGGGCAAACACTATATATTAAGACAGAATACCCTAGTGCTTAAAATCACAGGCTTTGGAATCAGACCATCTAGGATAGACTTGGATGCAACAATTATCTCTGGGTGATGCTGGGCAAGTTACTTAACCTCTCTGATCTTCGGCTTTCTCATCTGAGGTTGCATATTATTTTTAAACACATGGGATTGCTGTGTGAGTTGATTAAATTAGTGGATATAAAGTGACTGTTATGTAGAAAGAGCTCAGTAATGTAAGGTATTAGATGGCATTTTTTACATTAAAACAGTCACACAGTCAAGACTGGTTTTACGAAAACAGTGGGCCAAACTCAAGGGTGTCTCCTGAATAAAACCATCTCCTCTGCTGGTACAAATTTCCAAAATTAGCAGTTCCCCTTTTTTATCTCTTGAAACTATTTTCAGTCCTTAGGAATTCATTCACATGACATAAACCTCTCTTCAGTGGCCCCCAAGTAAAGAAATTGGCTAATTTGCACGGCAGAGACCCTAAAAAGGAAATTCCATTCCCAAACACGCTACTTTGTTCAAAAGGAAAAGCTTGGACTTTAAGGAATGGGCTTCAATGTATCTCACGAAGTCTAATGAAAATTATTGATTGATATCCCCTTCTGATCACTAATTAGAGTTAATGCAACTTAATGACCCAGCTTCTCTCAAAACTGCTTATCATGATAGGGACACCCTAAGGAGCTGCATATGCTCATTCTGGACACCATAGTAAGAAAGGGCACTATTTAAGAGACTAAATAAATATTCATGCCCCGAACACCAGAATTACTGGGGAATAGGGAACTCTGGTTAGTTTGATATGGGAAAGCCCATTTTATTTTTTTTTCAAAAGCTGTTATACCGAAAATAACTTCTACCTTATTAAATACACGGATATGCACATATATCTTAATGATGCTCCCTATATCTCAGTGCTGGAAGGAACTTCAAAGACCACCTAGTCCAGTGGCTCATTTATAGACAAGGAGGCCGAGGCCCGGCAACTGTCCTAGCTCACACAGCTATGTCAGAGCTGAGCAAAGTTTCTCATGCTCCCTATATGGTGTTTCTGCTTCAATTAGGGATTTGGACTCTGAACGTTCCTCCAGGAATTCAGGGCAGATGCGAGAGGGGACTGAGCTCAGTCTGAAATGCCCAGGTTATACACTAATTCTCTGACAACGTTTATATTCCCATTTGTCTCTTCCTCCTAAAAGTGCAGAGAATGAGAGAGGGAGGGGTATCCGGTCACATGGAGAGTCAGGGTAATAAGCTTCTCGTTAATTCCGGCTATACTCTATGGTAAAGCCCTACTGACCCGTAGGAGTTAGCGTGCTCCTAATTCCTTTCTTCCTTGCGTTTTCTCAGGCATATGTATTGGGAAAACATTTTCTGCAAGCAGATGTCTCCGTACTTTTAAGCAGTTCCTCCTCAGAGGGGATCCTCATACACCGAGGGCTCCTGGGGCTGTTCCACGAGAGTCCCAGGGGCAGAAGCTGTGGCTTCCGCAGCGTGCGGGGGTGAAGGCTCCCTTTCCTTAGCACAGCCTTCTCTTCCCACCCATCGGCCGGGTTCTTCGCTTTTCCTGGCCACAGTTTCAGTAGGTGCTCAACATATTTTGAGCCCCCACCTTTGCCATTATCACTTTGATCCCCTCCCACCTAACCCTATCACCACCTCCTGATCATGGGCTTAAATGGAAAAAAAAAAAAAAAATATATATATATATATATGTATATATATATATAATTTCTCTAGTCTTCACGACAGCGTGACGGTCCTGCCTGCTTTAAAAAGTGCTTACAGACAGCCCAGAGAGAAGCAAGTGTCCCCAGGTTAGAAAGGAGATCAGTATCGGCTGCGTTACAGTTAGGGGCCATTAGTGATGATGCCATGCAGCGGACAAAGTGATGACTGGTTAATGGGTCACACAGGAAGTGCTCACACACACACACACACACACACACACCATTTCCCATACGCTGACATGTGATCGGATTTGTTAAAACCAGGTGCTTTTTACTCCATTACATAATCTTCCTATTCAAAGAGAAGCCAAAGATGACATTCCTTGTTATGGAACAACATCATCTCATATGGATAAACATTAAAGAGTTACTTCCAAAACTTAAAACAACTCTCTTGCTCTCAAAACGGTCTACTGCCAAACAACAACAACAAAACTTTCTTTGCTGCACACCAACTAAGAAAAATATTCAAGCTTAGGGCCATCTATATGCATATTCCACTTTTCAAATGCCTGCCCTTGGGAAATTCTCCTAGCCCTTTTGAGTAACTTATCCATAAAATCCTTTTCCCGTTTCTTGTCATTCATTAACAAGCTTCAGAAGTGGAGTGACAGTCCTCCTAAATTAAGTACTGTATACTTCAGACTAATTTTATGTTTTTTATCACATAGCAGGGCAGTATTAGCAGCCTATTATTTTGTCAGCTTTCTCATTTAGCAAAGCAGCTTCAATTTATTAACAGTGAGGAGTGTGCATGAATCAATATGTTTCATTGGGCAATGTGTCATTTGTTAATCGGATATTGATGAGATTATTGACGCACAGCTAATTAATCTCAAACCCAGTGCTAGCCTTCATATGTTTCCTTAATTATGTCCTTCATCTTAGTCTCCTGGCTTTAGCACCCAGACGCAGGACTGGAGACAGTGAGTGAGGTTAGCTGTCAGAGGTTCTTTTCACACATTTACAATCCCTTGACAGTGAAATTATTTTCTTAGTTGTAAATAGGTATCAAAGAGATATTTAATAACATTTGGCAGCAGATTGATATTGATTGGTGTGGACTTGCTTCAAATCCAGCAGCCACAGAATTTTGCCTCAGAAGGAGACTATTAAAAAAGAAAATGCTTAATTAGTGTAAAACAATTGCATGAGTCAGTTGTCATCTGCCCTCTGGAATTTAAAAATTGCTCTTCTCTGGACATTGTTGTATACCCTTGGCTCAATAGTTCAGATAATTTTGTTTTCTTTTCTTTTTCATTTTAACTCTTGATTGCTGCCTCTCTTAGCTACAGACAGCATTCATGGGAATAGAAAATTCAGAGAGACTCAAAACTCTCAAAGTTTTTTTAAGATTAATTCAGCCATGATTAAGTAACACAGTTACAGTTCCACTGCCTACACCTGTAAGTCTGTGAACCCCACTTTTTTTTAATCTGATTTGAGTCTTCCCAGACCTCTGAGTCAAAGTGGAAAGGGCAACTCTAATCCCATTGATTGGCTGTGTCACTTTTTCATACGTGACCACCAATCTCAGCCTTCACTTACCCATTGGCAAAATGGGACCATAATACCTGACTTGAGTAACACATAAGATTGTTGTGAGGACACATAAGATAAATATGGGTAAGAACACTCAGGATTTCGAGGCTGCCATCTGTTTACTAGGCCTTATCTGTTTGGTTGTAAGTATTATTTACAAGAGTTCCAAAGTTTATTTCAAACCTGTTTGAGGCATGTAATAGAAATGTGATAATAATAAGGTGTCTTTACTGTGGCAGAGAGAGCACGAGTTGGTATCGGGTGTCAGAGGTGGGACGGGCGCCCCCCCCCCCCCGCCCATGGCTTTCTCATGTCTAGGATAAGAGAAAGAATACCTCACCGTGAAGCTCCTTTAGCTAGCTCTTGAACAAATCAAACGTGAGACATCATTTCTTAGAAGTGTGGATTGTAAGAAGGAAGCCCCATTGAAACAAATTTATATGATTTTGGTATACTTGTAAATAAAAGGATCTTTAAGCAACTGGTTTTGAATCCAGACCTAGTCTCAAATGCAATGCATAAATTTGGTAGCTACTGTTCCCTCCTTGTAGACATTAGATCCACAGTTTCTTCTTAAGTTAATGAAGGTTGGTGAGTCCAACGGGGAGCAATTTCAATACTTACGTGATTTTTTGACCAAAAAAGTTTCTTCTTCTCCATATGTATGTATGTATGACAGTACTGAGATGATTTTTTTTTTAAAGAACAAAAGATGCAGCTTAAGAAATAAGAGAAAAAAGAGAATAAGAAAGACGTGACCCAATGAGAGTTAATTTAAAAATTCCCCTTCTTAGAGTATTACATGAAGCCAATATTTTAAAAAAGTCGATGGCACCAAATTTCACTGAGTGCAATGATAGATTTCAGAGTGCAACATGAGTTCAGAGTGAAACTCTAGACTGACTCTATGTGGATCTAAATGGCTACCAAAACTTGACTTACATGTTCACTCCAACACAGAGCCCTGCATATAGTAGGTGTTCAATTAAGGTTTTCAAAAATTGATCATGCCTATATGGACATGCAGGGAAATGTTATTATTCATAAGAATGTAATGGTCAGCATATTAAAAACAACACCAAGGGATGACTTCAGGCAATTATTTTACTTCATCTCATTCATTTAGATCAGGGTGAAGAGAGAGAAATCATCAGTGAAGTGTCCTGAATACAGGTTTATTATTAAATTCACTTGGTCTTCCCTGGCAGAAGACCAATCAGATAGTATGCCCCTTAAATGTTAGTGTTTCCTAAGCTTTTCAAATTTCTCCCCACGGTCTGCATTTTCCTACCACACACTCCCCAAGAATGACTTTATCCATAATTCTGGCTTCAAATACCATTTATATGTTGATGACACTCAAAACCCCTATGTCCAGACGTGACTTGTCTGTGAAACACCCGACCCATGTTTTCATCTTCCTCTAGAAAATATCTGCATCAGAGCACCCGAGTGACTCAGTCAGTTAAGCATCTGACTCTTGATTTTTGTTCAGGTCCTGATCTGGGGGTCGTGAGATTGAGCACCATGTCAGGTTCCATGCTAGGTGTGGAGCCTTCTTAAGATATTCTCTCTCCCTCTTTCTCTGCCCCCCCCTCCTTCTCTTTCTCCCTCTCTCTCCCCCCCTAAAAAAAAATAAAATAAAATAAAAAATAAACTAATGCAGATCCTTCAACAAAAGACCCAATTCACTGTATAATGGTTACTCTCATTACATTGTGTTAAGTTTTATTTCTTCCTTTTGCTGCTCCTGCCTACTTTATGATCAACACATTCTCTCTGTCTGGTACTCTGATCTCACTATCATTCCTGGTACTTTCATCTTAGTCTTGGCTGAGAATTCCCTCCACTAAAAAAAAAAAAAAAAAAAAAAAAACCTATCCCTAGTTTTCCCTTCATAGTTTCATGGATCAGTTGGCAGAGAACATAAAACATTAAGAAGAAATGTATTCATCACAATGCCTGACTTCAGACTATATTACAAAGCTGTGATGATCAAGACAGCATGGTACTGGCACAAAAACAGACACATAGATCAATGGAAGAGAGAACTCAGAAATGGACCCTCAACTCTATGGTCAACTAATCTTTGACAAATCAGGAAAAAATATCCAATGGAAAAAAGACAGTCTCTTCAGTAAATGGTGCTGGGGAAATTGGACAGCCACATGCAGAAGAATGAAACTGGGCCATTCCCTTACACCATACACAAAGATAAACTCAAAATGGATGAAAACCCTCAATGTGAGACAGGAATCCATCAAAATTCTAGGGGAGAACACAGGCAGAGGAGAAGAGGAGACTCTTTTCGACCTCAGCTGCAGCAACTTCTTGCAAGACGTGTCTCTAAAGGCAAGGGAAACGAAAGCAAAAATGAACTATTGGGACTTCATCAAGATAAAAAGCTTCTGCACAACACAGGAAACAGTCAACAAAACTAAAAGTCAACCTACAGAACAGGAGAAGATATTTGCAAATGACATATAATATAAAGGGCTAGTATCTTCTCTTCAGATCATGTAGAGAACTTATCAAACTGAACACCCAAAAAACAAATAATCCCGTCAAGAAATGGGCAGAAGACATGAACAGACATTTCTCCAAATGAAACATACAAATGGCCATAGACACATGAAAAAATGCTTCGCATCACTTGTCATCAGGGAAATACAAATCAAAACCACAATGAGGTACCACCTTACCCCAGTTAGAATGGCTAAAATTAATACAAGACAGGAAACAACAAATATTGGCAAGGATGTGGAGAAAGGGGAACTCTCTTACACTGTTGGTGGGAATGCAAGAGGGTACAGCCATTCTGGAAAACAATATGGAGCTTCCTCAAGAAGTTAAAAATAGAGCTACCCTGTGACTCAGCAATTGCACTACTGAGTATTTACCCCAAAGATACAAATGTAGTGAAAAGAAGGGGCACATGCACCCCAATGTTTGTAGCAGCAATGTCCACAATCGCCAAACTGTGGAAGGAGCCAAGATGTCCTTCAACAGATGAGTGGATAAAGAAGATGTTCATATATACATATATACGCATATATATGTTCATATATACAATGGACTTTTACTCAGCCATCAGAAAGGATGAATACCTACCATTTACATCAACGTGGATAGAACTTGAGGGTATTATGCTCAGTGAAATAAGTCAATCAGAGAAAGACAATTATCATACAGTTTCAGTCATATATAGAATATAAGAAATAGCACAGAGGATCATAGGGGAAGGGAGGGAAAACTGAACAGGAAGAAATCAGAGAGGGAGACAAACCATGAGAGACTCTTGTCTCTGGGAATCAAACTGAGGGTTGTGGAAGGGGAAATGTGTGGGAGGATGGGGTAACTGGGTGATAGGCATTAAGGAGGGCACATGATGCAATGGGCACTGGGTGTTATACGCAACTAATGAATCATTGAACACTACATCAAGAACTAATGATGTACTATATGTCGGCTAATTGAATTTAAATTTAAAAAGAGAAGAAGAAGACATGTATTCAAGGAATGCCATCTATTCATTGTGGTCCATCCTAACTCTAGCAAGGGCAATAAAGTTTGTCTAACCAGAATCAGTTCTGTAACTCCACTGATAACAAAGTCAGAGACTGAACTCAACAAAAAAACAATCATAGATCTATTACTTCCAAGATCTCCCCAGATTTCAGTGCAATAATCTCTACAAATGATGTGCAAACTCTCCTGTAAGCTATGGATCAGACATCTAGAAGCAGGCCTGCCATCCATTCTCAGCTAACACTATGCGGAGGACACATGGAAAGTTGAGTAGTTGAGAATTATATGGTAAATGTAGAAATGGGAGATGGTCATGATGAATCTTCTACCAATCACAAATGACCGTTCTATTTACCATGATAGAGAAGAAATTATGGTAATTTTCATATACTATCATTCATACACTCAAGTAAGTAGATGGGGATAGAGTTTAAATAATGTAGCCAAGGACTGAACCAGGTCTAGATATATTCACCAAAGAACAAACTCACCAGTGATGCTTAAGCATCTAGTTCATTTTGGTGTTCAAATATGACCATAATATTCAAAAATTGTACATATTTCATATTCTATGTAAAACACCAATGTTGGGGCACCTGGCTGGTTCAGTCAGTTAAGCATCCTACTCGTGGTTTTGGCTCAAGTCATGGTCTCATGGGTCGTGAGAGCAAGCCCCTCCTCAGGATCTCCACTCAGTGGGGAGTCTGCTTGTAGATTCTCTCCTGCTGCCCCTCCCCCCCCACTCACACGTGTGTGTGCTCACTCTCTCTCTAAAATAAGTCAATAAATCTTTAAAAAAATAAAAATAAATTAAATAAAGGCACCAATATAGCATAACAAAATTAAGAAGAGCAAGAACACCTGTCATCGGTATTAGTAATTTTGTTGGCAGTTGGGTTTAGCTGATTATGAATGGATTAGGTAATTTTTGCAGCCTGAAAAACTCATGAAGACCCCTGGGAAATCTCCTTCATTGAAAAAGGATGGATAATTTTTCATTAAACCAATCCTAGACATCAATATAAGGAAAGATAAATGAAGAATGATAGGATTTACTTAGATCAGCACTGTCTAATAGAAACAAGATGTAAACCACAAATGTAATTTTAAATTTTCTAGTAACCACATCAAATAAGAGTATAAGGAAATAGGTCAAATAATTTTAATAACACATATCATTTACCCAATATTTCCAACATTACTATTTTAGCATATAATAAATATTTTAAAAATAACAAGCTATTTAACATTCTTATTTTATACAGAATCGTCAAAATTGGATATCTGGTTTACACTTGTATCACATCTTTTCAAAGATAACATTTGAACTATATTTAGATTTCATAAAATGTACAGTTGAAAAGGTAGATTCACATAATCACATTGTTCTTACAAGTTTTCCAATAACTGAATTGACTACCACAAAAACCCATTTTCCTATAGTACTTGAGTTACATTAACAAAAATGGTCTGGTTCAGCTCTTTTGGAAGGATTTATGTAACTTAAATCAAAAGCACATTAATTTAAAATTTTATCTGCCCAAGCTAAGTAAATCGCAAGCTCTGTGTCAATTCAGTATTGTTAACATAGAATTCGAAAAGATATAAATTGAAAAGCAACTTTAAATTTGTCAATATCAACAAAGCATTCCTCAATTTTTTTTGTAGCTTCTTCAGCCTATAATGCCAATAACGCTGTCAATTACAGTTAAAATATTCTGCATGTTGGTTCTTGTTAGAAGAAATGTATGAAGTTGTTATTATTGATCATGAAGGCATTATTACTGACTTCAACATAAATTCTTGTACCTGCCTACTGAAGTCACAAAGAGGCTTTCCTTTCTTTGGAGGTGCAGATTCGGCTCATTTACATGCTATGTATTTTTAGTGAGAAGACATACATCCCACTGTTGTTTTTGCTATTTTTGTTGAGTATTGAATACACTGAGTATTCTTTTTTTTTGAGTCATTATATATTTAAGGGGTCATTTTAGCAGGCATTATATTAACTAATATATAACCATTAATTTATTATATTTTTTTGGTGGTGATTAATTGATTTTCCCAAATTAACTTTTTTTAATTCAATTAATTAACATAAAAAGTATTATTTGTTTCAGGGGTACAGGTCTGTGATTCATCAGTCTTGTATAATACCCAGTGCTCATTACATCACATGCCCTTCCCAATGTCCATCACCCAGTTACCCCATCCCTCCCCCCCTCCCCTCCAGCAACCCTCAGTTTGTTCCCTATGATTGAGAGTCTCTTATGGTTTGTCTCCCTCTCTGGTTTCATCTTGTTTCATTTTTTTCCTCTTTCCCCCTATGATCCTGTTTTGTTTCTTAAATTCCACATATGAGTGAGATCATATGATAATTGTCTTTCTCTGACTTATTTCGCTTAGCATAATACCCTCTAGTTCCATTCACATCGTTGCAAATGGCAAGACTTTATTTTTGACAGCTGCATAATATTCCATTGTGTATATATATATATATATATATATATATATATATATATATATATGACATCTTCTTTATCCATTCATCTGTCAATGGACATCTGGGCTCTTTCCACAGTTTGACTATTGTGGACATTGCTGCTATAAACACTGGGATGCAAGTGCCCCTTTGGGATCACTACATTTGTATCTTTGGGGTAAATACCCAGTAGTGTCATTGCTGGGTCATAGGGTAGCTCTAGTTTCAACTTTTTGAGGAAGCTCCATACTGTTTTCCAGAGTGGCTTCACCATCTTACATTCCCACCAACTACACTGAGTATTCTTCATGTGGAGCTAACAGTGTAGAAAACCTTTGTAACGCTCTTCTATGGTTCTACCAGTGATCATTGGCAAGAACATAAAATCATTAAATGTATTGTCTTCCATTTCTTTCAACAGTTCTACAAACTGGTGATAATCCATGACATTTGCACATCTAGATGGAATGGTTTTAATAACTATATCCCTGACATTTTTTCATAGAATCTGTTTTTGTTAAGTCCTGCACAAATATTTTCTTATGTATTACACATGAAACAAAGAAATAAGGGAAACATCAGTCTCTCATTTTAAAATCCCAGCACACTTGCTTTTTGATCTAACATAGCTGGAGCACTGTCCATCATTATGAAAACTAAACTTCTTATATCTGGGTGAAATTCTTTGACAGATGTAGGATTCAAAACCATCTGCACCATCAGCTCAATTTTCTTTAAGCCACGAATTGACCTTTCTTCATAAATTTGGAAGTCTTTAAGATAAAATATACCCAAAGTTATTCAAAGGGCAGTGTCTCATGCCTCACACCTCATCTAAAGCTTCTAAATAGTATTTGCAGTTTTTTTTAATTTCGAATAAATTGATCTCTGATATTGTTCATAAGGTCTTGTACTTTACAGTCAATTATTTGGTAGCTTAACTGAAGATCTTTTAGTTTGTATAAAATATTGTTTAGTCTTAGTCTCATAATTTTCTAACAAAATTTTCATAACTAAAATAATAATTCTTTTATCATCTCTCCAGCTAAAGATTGGGATTTTTCTCTGTGTGTGTGAGAATCCAAGCTATTTTATAGCTTGCCAGTTTTACAAGCTCAAATAGTGTTAGAAATCGCTTAAAAGTCATTTTCTAGACGTTTAATTTTGCTTTCAAGCACCTAATTTCATCGATTCCTTTTGACTATTGAGAGGAAACTGAGCAATTCACCATGTATTTCAGAAAATGTCTCTTTACATTGCCAAATTTATCATCTTAAAAATTTGTTTGCACAGCAAACAAACCAGCTTCTCCAATTTGCTCTGCTGCAGCAAATTGCATTTGCTGTTCTTGGTGAAATTTGTGACACCTTCTTCTGATCTTTTTTTTTCATTTGCTGTTCCAATGCTTTTTCATCTCCACTCAATTCTGTATCCATGGCATGACTTTGCTTTGAATTTCAAAATATGCCCATGCTTAATTTTTAATGATAATATGTTTTATTATAAGATAATTAAATAATAAGTACATCCATGTGATTACCAGTTATGAGTTACATCATGATCACTGTAATTCATGCTGTCTTCATAAAATATTCAAATAAATATAATACAACATTTCTTAGGTGAATAGGAAAAAAAAATCAAACTAAATCAATCCATTGACATAGAGTAGATCAATAATGTGGTTCTGAGTTATACTAGAAACAACACATGTGCCCCAAATGCTCACTACAACAGTGACAGCTCACGCAATTCAACAATTAAAGAGAAAGGAAGTCCTACCAAGCAGTAAAGTTGTGTTTAGCAGAAAATATTGTATACTGCTTCATTTTTTAAAATTAAATTTAGATAGGGGCGCCTGGGTGGCTCAGTCGTTTAAGTGTCTGCCTTCAGCTCAGGTCATGATCTCAGGGTCCTGGGATCGAGTCCCTCTTCAGGCTCCCTGCTCAGTGGGTTGCCTGCTTCTCCCTCTCCCCACGCCCCCCCCAACTTGTGCTCACTCTCTTTCTCTCTCAAATAAATAAATAAAATCTTTAAAAAAAATAAAAATTAAATTAAATTTAGATGAATTAAAATTAAATAACATTGAAAATTTAGTTCCTCAGTTACACTAGTCACATTTTAGGGGCCAGATACTCATGGGTGCCTAGTGACTGCCATCTTAGACAGTGAGGACATGGGGGAATGGAGGGAGGGAAGAAGGAAGGGAAGGGCTAATTCTTGCTTTAAACACTAAGAGAATTAGGCTAACACAAATTCCTTCATTCACATAATCATTTAGTGCAGATCTGGTTAAAGTTTAGAAAATTCCTACTTCAAACAAACACAACTGTTCCTTTATCATCAAGTTAAAAATAACTGTCAACTGTTTTTAAATTACCTATATAACAGCAGGAGCCACCTAACATTTGAAATCAACATACTGAACACTTGTCGATTTTTCCACAATCGCATAGAAAGTGTATGTTTCGAACCCTGATGAAAGGCCCTAGATCTTAACATATTATCAGTCGACGACCATTTCTAATGTCACCAATTGACCCAATTCTTCTGGAAGTCTCCCAGAAAGACAAGGTAGTATGTCCAAAGTGCAAGTCATCATCTGTCCCCTTCCCCCAAATCACCCTATTCCTCCTCGCGCATTCTTTACCCCCCGGGTCCTGCCCAGTGACTGTTACACATCAGGATTCTTGATAAACAGCTGTCGAATGATTAAATAAATGGATTAAATGAATTTAATTGCATTTGTAAGCTGAAGTTCTTAAGCATTTCTACAAGTTGATAAACTCAAATTTCATACAGTCTTTTAAGTATATACAAAAACTAAGCTGTCGCTTTAAATTTATAATGGAGGGGAAGGGAAAAGACTATAAAAATAAATTCCATAGTAAGCCAAGAAATCTGATATCAACAATTGCATACCACACCGTAACTGCAAGCCAATCAGTTGGAGTTCTCAAACACAATTACCTTTGGATATATATTGCTACAAAAATCAGATCATCACTTATTTTGTACACATATACTAATTTAGAGTTTTGTTTAAGAAGAAATGAGAAGAGATCCACAATCTCTGTTTTTGAGATAATTTGCAGTGCTTGTTTAAATTTGGCTTAAAGTTTTTAAACAAAGACTTGATATCATTTTTTTATGGAATTGGTAACTTGATTCATACTGAGACCTTCTTCAATGTGGTGCATATTAGATACAAGAAAAGAAGGGATGCCAGGGTGGTTCCATCGATTGAGCCTCTGACTCTTGGTTTCAGCTCAGGTCATTATCTAAGGGTAGTGGTATCAAGCCCCTGTCAAGCCCCGCATTCAGCCCCACGGCCAGCCCCACATCAGGCTCTGCACTCAGTGCAAGTCTGCTTCAGATTCTCTCTTTCTCTCAAATAAATAAATAAAAGTCTTTGAAAAAAAAAGGAAGAAAATAAAAATGTTTCTTTTGGGAGTAATGAAATATTGCCCTGCTTTTTATCCCTCATTCAAGGTAATTAATCAGTGCAATCAATGAAATCAGTATAGGTCAACCTCCACTGAGGGAACCGCAAGTTGCATTTTTTTTCCAGCACGTGAAAGTTTCAGCGAGACTTCAATTATATTGAGGCATTAGATTCTTTCAAAGCTTTTGTGAGGATAGGACAGAGAGTTGCCCTTATCTGTCTAGGGAAAAAGGAAGGCACAAGATTTCCGATGACCAGCTTAAGATGGACATGGATGTACAGAACCCAGATCTCTCCCCAAACCTGGTACTCTTTCCCCTGGACTCCATTTACGGCAGAGTCTGGTATTGATAGACTCTGCAGGGACAAAAGGAGAACTTCTCATCCAAAGTAAAGAAGCTTGAGAACAAAATGTAGACGTAGGAGGGAAAAAACTGGAGTTTTTGAGTTGTTTAGAAAGAGAGTGTTATGAGAGGGCGAAAAGCAGTTCTCAGAAAGAGAAAATCCAAGATAATTCCATGGCTGGTGGCACCTTGGAACCTCTAAGCATTTAACAAAGTAGGAAGGGGAAAGAAAACATGACGTGACCTAAATGAAACGGTTTCACTTAATGAATTTGGACAAGCCATAGTTCCTCAAAGCATTCCATTAACCATGTTTTGTCCCTTCGCTTATGTAAAAATATCATATTATATAAGCGCCTGTGTTTGGACACGTAGATAATTAAAATAGAGGTTTAATGTCCATTTGGCTTTACAAAGTTATGACATTTCCTATACAAAGTCAGGGGCTTATTTCCTCCCTAATTCATTTGGTAACTTGCATTGATGGTAATGTGAGTTGTGTGTTTTAAGATATTATTTGTTTAGCCTAGGGATAATGTAAATTCTGAAATTTAAAAGCTACAACTCTAACGATCTGAATAATAACACTCTATATTTACACGTGGCCAAGTTAATGCCCTTTATATTTTGTTTTCTCTATACTTTGGACTAGAGCATTAACCAAAAAATCCAAGGAAGAAACCTCCAGCGAACAATTTTATGTATACAATGTCTGTTTACCAGTGCCCTCCGCGTTTCTTCCCCCTGCGTACCGCTGAATCCGTCCTGTAAACCCAACACTGGAAAGTAGTTTTCTATTTTACATTTTCTTAATTCTAATTAAACAAATCTTAATCTTGACTTTAATGGTTGCAATTATGATACTTCATTATGTTAAATGTTAGTTGCAACATAAGAATAAATTGTATAAACAGTTTAGCTGCAATTGCATGGTGTCTAACTGTACATTACTCATTAACAAGATGTGGGTAGCAGCAATTAGAACATTTCCTCCTAATGTCCCCATTTATTGAGTCACAGCAGCAAGCCCCCTTTTCACAACACACACTGATTGACGATAGCAGCTTTTGTACTCATGGAAAACAGGCACTCTAACCCGCTGTGTGTCTCCAACTCAGATCGATGAAAGTACACATTAGCTCTTAGCCTCACAGGCCGGAGTTCTTGAAGGTCAAAATAGCCATCAGCATCACTGTAGGGTATAAAAATCATTTCACAAACTGTGAACAAAAACAACACAACTTGCTTTGCAGTTTGATTATTGTTTATAGATACAGCAAGCCAGAATTAAAGCATAGCCTTGGGGCAGCATAATTATTTACAGCTGAAGACTCATATCATTATTAGCGTTCTCCTAATTGCTTGAAGTTATATCAATGTTAGTTGATTTAACACATTTTTTATAACATGCATGGAAATTGCTTCCTCTGCATATGGAGTGTCAGTTTAACTGGTAGATGGTTTCTTAATTTATCAAGGCTTTTTTTTCTTCTTCTTCTTCTTCTTCTAATTGTTCATTTTTCTTTGAGGGAAGATTTCCCCTTAGCCGTAACAGGGAAATAAGCTGAAGCTGAGCTTCAATTTATCTACTATATCTTAATGCTAGCAATACTACAATGGTTTTGTTTCATTTTCATTAAAAATTGAATCCACAAAACCGCGGCAACATCTTCAATTAGAAAATGACTCAAACTTTCCTCCAGGTGGTTTGTACTCATCCTTTTTTTTTTTTTCCTGAGTACCTAACCTGAAATTTGGTTCAACATTAAGAGTAAAGCCATGTAGCTAATAGAAGCCTTTAATAATATTGAAGTCATGAGGTTTTTCATACATTGTAAAATTTCAAAATCTAGATCAATCGGTCAAGTTTTTACAATATGCAGAAGGAAAATAAAGCTAACTGTGGAGCTATAATATAGATCGAAACCTGCAGTAATATTAGAAGGAGAAGAAGAAAAGAGAAACATTCAGGAATATGGTTGTGGGTGGAGTTTGGGATTCATAGGGGTTAAAATGAACTCCTATCCTTTCTTTATGGTCTTCTTTATCTGGATAGGGCCATTCTCTTTCATTATTGTGGTATATTTTCTACCTATAGGTGGCAACACTTGTACCGTTTCCTTTGGAAGTGTCCCTTGATTGAGCCTAGGAACAAATGGACTATTACAAGATACACACCACAGTGTCAAAGGCTGTCAAGACTAGGAAAGATCTTAGCAACCAAGTGGTCAATTCCTACCACAACATATAGTTGAGGGAACTCAGGTCCCCAGAGATTAAGCTAAATACCCAAGATCCCATAACCAGTTAGTGATAGAGCTAACTGGTTATGTAGAAGATAAGGAAGAAACTAGATTCAGAAATAATAAACAGGGACAAAGTGTAAATATAAAATAATAAATACTTAAGAGTGACACTTGCCCAATATCATATTAGAACCCAATTTCCAGCTACCAGAATAGTCCCATGAATTTATATATATTTAAGCCCAAATCCCAGCATTCATTTTTTTCTTGCTTCACAACAAATGACCCTCCAAAATATTATGATAAAAGAGCCGAGGTCTTTTTTTTTGAGAAAATGTAAATGTTTATGAAAATGTTTCCCAAAGGGAAATATCAATTTAATGGCCAATGTATGTTTTTACAAAATTGATCACCACTTGCAAATATGAAACTACTTGAGAATATCTGAGAAGATTGCTAATGGAGCTTATTGTGTAAAAATATGTGAAAGCAAATACCAAAGACTTTGATTCTGGGTCATGACAGTTACCCAGAGGTCTTATGAAATTTAAGCTGTGATTGTTAACCTGCTAAAAGTTACCACATTACTTAACACTTGTGATCTTATCTCAGAGACATATGGTAGAAATATTTCCAAAGATTTCTCAGGACAATTTGGTTTTATCAAAGGGAATATTATTTAACAATTCTCTGTATTTTATGGGCCTTTAGCAAAACTCTCCGCTGCTGCCTGGAAGAAATCGAAAACTCTAAAATGGCATTTTAGATTAATTTAATTGAGATTGTCTTTGAACAAATTATAGTCTCTGTGGCGACCCTGGTGGATTGTTTCTGCAGTCGGAAGCTGCCTGAGTCCCAACTGTCCCTTGAACATGATGCAGTGAAAATGGGAAGAAGGTGAGAGGTGGCAAATGGTTTATAAAACCCATCATCACTGATATTTGTAATGGAAGAACCATCTTCCTTCCTGAGAGTTCAATAATGCTTTGCCTTCTACGGACAGAAGTGACCTTAAACAGAGAAGATCAGGTCAGACATGGAAGGCCATTTTACATTGATTTTAAGAAATATACCTTGATATAGAATTTTATATTTTTTTACATTTTTTCTTGGTTTATTTTGTCTATATTTGGGAAGATATAAAACAATCAAAATTAATTAGATGGAGAAATAAAGAAAAGCACTAAAGCAAATTAAATAGCTTTTAAATTCATACTCTCACTAAAATAGTGCATTAGAGTATTTTCTTCCCAAAGGTACATTCATATTTTTTGCAGATTCGCAAACTGATTTTCTCTCTTTTTTTTTCATAGCCATCCAACTTGATCTTACTTTTTCGGTTGCCAAGTTTCATTTGTACAAATGATGCCTCTCAAACTTTTACTTTTAGGTTTGGGGTAAAATAACTGCTTTTCGTTTGCTATCAGCTCGTGTCTTCGCTTTGCACCATTGATTCACATTAGGTAGTGAATATGTTTATATTTACTGCACCATGATATAATATAAGAGGTAGATGTGAAACAGTGGCACTTGATTTTATCATCTACGAGATTTTATTCTTCTCCAAAAATAGTGATCAAGAAAAATTTCTACCTGCACTAATAGTGTGATTGTGGTAGTCAGTGAGGAACTGGGAAATCACTCCTCTGCAGGTCCCATCTATCACAGAGACGTCTCATTTCATAAAACACGAGGACCCTTGAGATAGGAAGAAAAAGATCTTGCTGTCCATTGCATAGCATCAAGTTCTTTAAGACTCAGAAGATAAATATTTACTTTTCAACTGTGTTGAAACAGCGATCATCAAATCGTGCTTGCGATAAATTACAGTCTGGACCTTATGTTCACGTGAGAGATTTCCTTTCCCGGTCCCTTTTGCATTTCAGTCCTTCTGTCCTACCCTCAGTGTCCCCTCTGGAAGGGCTGCGGCCCCAGCACGGAGGGTTTGAAGGAGGATGAGTGCAGCAGGATGGGAACAACGCTCAGAATCTCATAGGTTACAACATATGCTGGGCAGATAACATCTGCAGATAATGACAGGGCAGGGGTGAAGGGTAGAAAGGCCACGCCATGATGAAGCACGGCCGCGGGGGGGGTGGGGACGAGGGAAACTCTTACAAGAGTTCTGCAGCATGCACTATTTCCCGTTGAATCATTAATTTGCAGTCTCCCTGTTTAACCTGTTCAGCGCAGAGCAGTATTGTGTCTCCAACAAGTGGATATTGTTTAATTTCTTCCTTTTTTTTTTACTTGCCGGGTTGGGGGAAAAAAAAAAGACACTGATTGCAACTCGGATGTTTGAGCAATTTGATATGTGATGACTAACACGTCTACTACTTTTAACAGTTTTTGCTTTGCTCTCCCTAACTGGGGCTGTGTGGCACTGAAGTGAGAGAGAGCTAATACAGTAAATGGGAACCGCCATCAGTAGGAACCAGATTAGTCAATCCTTATAGCAAAAGTGAATTTCAGATAACAGCTCAAGCATGACCACTCTGATCACAGCCTAGTGTTTATGTATACAGAGGAACAATGAAGTGGCCTGGCAATTACTGGAAATACATTCCTCAAGCTTTCAGGCGATGCCAAGCTTAAAATTGTGGTCAACTCATGTGGGAGAAGCAAGATCAACTTGAAATTCATTGCAGCAATTGTAATTAAATCGCATATTTTGTCTCTCTCTCTCTCTCCATGCTAAGTGTACAGCTATTTAAACCACTGCAAACATGTCAGACCATATGACTCAAATTCTCTTAGGTAACATCTTTTCATTTCATTCCGTGGAATGAAACCATGAAGAGGAAACAATGTCACACAAACTGTTCTGACCCATATGGTGACTTTGCATCAACCCATAACAATCTTCCCAGAGATCTTATTTGTTGCTTAAACTGTTCTGTAAACCTGAAATTTACACAAGTAAGACAGCAAGATTCACAAAGACAAGGAAAAAAGTTAACATCATTAGTAATAATTGCAAATTAAGACACAAACAGCTACCTTTTCACCTAATAACTTTAAAACATTTAATGGTTATGATGCCTGGTGCCCACACCATCGTGGAAAATCAGGTATGGCTTTTTAATAACAATAATAAGCACTAGGATGATCTGATTGCAAGCTGCCTGAATTTACATCTTACCAGTCTAATAACCTTGGGCAAGTCACTTAAATGCCCTGCACCAGTTCCCTCAACAGAAAATGAAAACAATGGTTCTATGGCTCTTACTGGGCCATTGTGAGGATGAAATTTTAAAATGCAGAAAAAGAATTTATCCAGTGCCTGCCATTCAACACACACCAGCTTTTATATTTATTAATACTGTCTTTGCATTTTGCAAGCATGGTTCACACTGTATTATGGTTGCAACCATGTCAAAATGTGTCTTTGGCAATCAACGAAGAATGGAAGAAAAGTCACATAATTAAAAATAATCCAGGTTAAAGGGTGAGACAATGATATTTTTCTCTTTTTTAAAAAATCTTTACATTATTATATTGTTGACAAAAGGGACATAAAGTTATATATGCAATTCTTATTGCTAAACAATGTTTACCATATGAATTCTATCCCCTGACAGACTAATTAAAGAGGAGAAATAGGTAGGTTTAGAAATAATAGCCTAAGAGAACGCATAGCATGGGAAGCACCTAAAGCAACCGCCCTGACAATGAAAAAAAAGGGCCTCAACACGTTCTACCCACTAGAGATTTGACTTGGTTAACAAATTCACATTTTAAGGAGCAAATATCCACTGGAGGATATTTCCTATTAGTCATTCACAGGCTAGTATGAATTATTTAATCTGCTAGATCAACATCTGGCTGAAATCAAAGATACTCAGTTGATAATATTTATAATATTTTTGATCAAGGAATAAAAAAGGAATTTGTAAGAGATCCCTGGGACTCGAAGGGTAGTAATCTTGTTTTTTTTAAAAAAAGTGGCGAAGTTTAGACAGAAGTTTTCATAAGTGCTGTCCTGTTTGACCGCATCATCATACGCATGTACCGCTTACCAACAGAAAAATAGAAATAAAGAAATGCTTGTATTTTTATGTGACCCTTTCCAACAGTTATCCCCCAATCAGTAACACTTTTTGATATCATATGCTCTTCATGGGTTTCTCTAAAAATATTTCCTCAAGAGTGCTGAGGATCTCCTTCCTCAGGGAGTACTAATGTCGGTTAGAAAGACAATCAGTAACATGGTCTCTGACCCCAGGGTTAGACATATTTAGGTGTTCCAGAAATTCTGCAGATGGATCACAGTCAAGTTTAATAGCAAGTTCTAATTTTTTTTCCTGCCACTAATGTCGAATACTCTGTATTAATGTTCTGTAGTATCATAAAAGTAGAGGCTAATTAATCTTTTTTCCACTTGGAACTTTTCTTTCACTTGAAAGTTTTCTCAATTATCAACGGCTGATATTTCTAAACTAGTTTCCACATTTGGAGGAAAGTAAAAGATTTTTTAAAAGAGCTATTGAGATTTCTGATTGTGGGAAATCTCAAGTAATGCTCCCGAAGGAACGAACTATACCCTTGAGAAATATGAATAGATTCTTATTAACAATGACACACCAGTGGAAATTAAAAATGGAGAGGGGCTGTCACGAACCTGGCCCAAAGGAGGCTGCTTGTGTTTAATCTCGAGAATGAAAGATGAAGGTCGCCTCTCCGGACCAACGTGTTTTTTTACTTAGACATTTCCTGTCAGTACATTTGCTTCTCAAAAGTTTCCTTCTCTCTCTCTCTCTCTCTCTCTCTCTCTCTCTCTCTCTCTCTGTCTCTGATATACATAGAAATTTAGCTGTCTGTGGTAATAAATATCATCTCTGTCATCCACGGCTATCAATAGTCATAGAAATTTCTGTTTTCATCTCATGTGGTTGTGATGAGCTTTCATATTTAGCTCCAAGCACTCTTCTCTTTTAAGCTAGATTCAAATGTTGTAAGACAATAATAACCATTAACTACTACTCTAACAATATCTGAGACATAGCAATTAAGCCCTCTAGCTTCCTAGTGATCAAAAATTGCAACATCCAAGACAATGCTTTTCATCTTCATTCAATATCCCACCACTGTGCTCAGGTTCACCAAATTTATACATAGTGTCACTTGAGCTCCATCTTCCCAGCCACAAAACTGCAATGTTTGGGGTTCACCACTGTCCCTTATATTGACAGCCATGGATGTCATGTATGATTTTTTCCCCCTTAATTCTCAGCCCTTTTATATTGATCTCTTCTTTGTTGTCTCTTTACTTTGTAGCTAACTGGCACTCATCCCTGGAGGACTGGCTGAATTACAACCTCCCACCTTCCCTGGGTGTCTCTTCTGGGTCTGCTTACTGCCCGGGGCACCCCTCTGGGCATGGAGCCCACTGCTGGCTTTGGTATCAGTATATCCCACAGTTAAGGGGACAGGACCTCTCTCCATTTGTTCTCCTATCTCTAGCACACTAACTGCTTCTCAATCAATGTGAATTTTTCATTAAGTTGCCGAATGAGTGAATGAAAGGAAAAAACCCTACCACCCCTTGTCTTAGAGAACTTGGACATATGAACTAGATCTCAAGCATCCTGGAACATTACTATGGAGGCAGCTTTCAAAGTAAGCCGGTTGGAGTAATTCCGGTACATGGGGGGGGGGGGCTCTGCCAAGTATTTGTGGGGTAGTTTACCCAAAAACTGGATTTGGCGGTAGAGATGAGTCTCGTGTGGGTGCCAAGCAGCACGGGTCATGTGGTTTCAGTTACATGACACACTCCCTAACCCTGCGTGCATTCTTTGTGTTTATTACCTTTAAGCATTTAATCACATCTCCATCCCCTTCCCGTCTTCTCTCAAGCCATACTTAGCACCTGGCGCAGTCCACAGGCCCCACTTATTCCTAAGTTCTCTTGTTTCCATCACTCAAACAACTTCTGAAGTCTTATTTCCTCCACGAAGCTTCTGACTAATTGGAAAAGAGGTAGCAATTTCCCCTGAGGAGCAGACCACCCCCCCCCCCGCCCCGCCCACGGGACTTTCTGCCAACCGCCTGATTCCTCTGGGCTCCGACTCACTGCTCTGAAGACTTGTGCTTCACACAGAGCTTTCTGCAAAGGTAAGTTCAGAGAATACAGAGAACGTTGAACAATACCTTATATTTTCCCTGTACCAATAGGGCCTTAAAAGCGGTTTTAAATGAAGACGAGATGCTGAACATTTTCAAACTGCAAATTCCTTCTTTGGTTCAAGTTTACCGAGAGTCAATGGTTCCATAATAGAAACCATTTGCAAAATACTTTCGATGTTCTCATCTGATATTACTTGGATAAGGCACAATTGACAGCTGACACTCTTCTTGGTAACCTTGTCTAATGCCGTTAATTTTTAAGCATGGGGACGTCGAGGACAATAGAGGTTATCTTATACTAAAATGTGAAGTTTCATTGTCTCCGGAATATGCACTTCTTGCTCATATTTCACAAATGAGGGGACTATGACAGCTAATCCAGATCAAAAATTTTACATTTGATTAAATGGCAGATCCCCGACGGAAAGCCCGTACCCCTCCAACTTTCAGACTTTCAACTTGGGCACATCAGTTCATCTCAAAGGAGTATATAAGGAGTAAACGTGTGCGGGAGAATTCGCATAGGTCATGTAATGGCCCCTTTGTATTCTTTGATTTGTGAAGTTGGAATCACCAAGCATCAAAACAGCTATCAAGACTCTAAAGTTGTAGGGCGTTTTGTCTGTTCAAAATACAACTGGATCCATAAAAAGACTGACATAGTTGATTTCAATGTCTTTTCAACACCTTTCCTGAGGACACGCCTTTTTTTTTAACAAGATGCCATTATTCTGTACATCTGCAAATTCAAGCCACTGACATGCATCGATACGCTGTATGAATGCTTCTTTGATCCTTTGCAAAATGTTATAGTAACCAGAAAGCAAAAGGAAAAATGAATGGAAGGAAGCCCTGAGGAGCAGTGTTTTATAAATCAGAATTTCTATGCAATTTATAGATGAATTCACTGGATACGATGGTAGCATACGAATGCATCTCAACAGAAGTACTGTAACTCATGATGTTTATATATAAAATGTGCCACACAAATCATTGATCTAAGTGTAACATATTGAAATTTCCTACCTATTCAGGCACATTGAGGCACAGACTCGCTTTATTTAAGGTACTCCGTGATCATATGCTACAATACCATTTTTGTAATTGTATTTCAGGCCACTGGATGAGTTCAATGAAGTCTATTAGTACACAGAAAATAGGTTCTACAACTTCTAGAAGAACGAAAGGGTCAAACAAGGAGCAGTTACTAGCGTTTGACATGACTTGATTCTAAAAATTACATGTCTATCCTTCATTAAATGTTTGGTTAGATTTAATGGATTTTCAGCCATGGTAACTTTAAAAATATTTATATCAGCTTTGTTGAGATCTAATTCGCATACCATACAAACCACCCATTGAAAGTGTGCTATTCAGTAGATTTTAGATTATCCACAGAGCTGTGCCCCACCATGATAACTTTCCAGTTGGCCATTTTAGAAACTTATAAAGCTGATATCAGTATAAATAGAAATCTTCATGAATTCATTTAAACCATGTTAAGTTTAACTATACGTGGCAATCTTTTTGCTACTCTTTCCGTTTGATGAAAAACGTATTTGGGGCGCCTGGGTGGCTCAGTCATTAAGTGTCTGCCTTCGGCTCAGGTCATGATCCCAGGGTCCCGGGGTAGAGCCCCGCATCGGGCTCCCTGCTCCGCGGGAAGCCTGCTTCTCCCTCTCCTGCTCCCCCTGCTTGTGTTCCCTCTCTCGCTGTGTCTCACTCTGTCAAATAAATAAATAAAATCTTAAAAAAAAAAAAGGAAAAGGAAAACATATTCTGAAGTGAATGAGAATTAGCATATCCAGTTATATTAATAATTGCTAACATTTAAAGAGCATAAACTATTTGGCAAGAACAATGTTAAGTGTTTTACAAGCATTATCTCATATCATCAGGACAACCCTATGAAGTAAATATTATTATCCCCATTTTATAGATCAAAGAACCAAGACTGAGGGTAGTTTGTTGCTTGTCCAAGGTGAACTAGAAGGAGGTGAAACAGAACTACTTCCGTTTATATAATCTTATTTACCAAGCCCATCCTTCCTGTCTCACATTCTATTGCCTCTACTATTACAAAATAAGAATCTCTACAAAGTACAATGATAAGCTTGCTTATCCAATGTACCCTATAAATATCTAATACATCAGAGACAAAGAAGCACAGTGTGGTGTTATAAGTACCGGCCCCAGCATTTGGCTGCAGAAAATATGGTTTTAACAGTTACTAGCTTTGTGACTTTCAGACAACTTCCCAAGTCTCTCTGTGCCTTATTTTCCTCATTTGTGAAATGAGATATTAGTATTGATATTAGATCAATGTAGCTATAGATCAGCACATTGTAGGTGCTCAATACATCATTTATCTTTTACCTTGTCGACGGAAGCCTACTTTGTTCACAGAGGAAAGGGTGATATGTCCAGATGAAATCATATCATCTGATTTTTCCAAAGAATGTGGTAACTTCTGGGAACCAATCAGGCCCCAGCTACTATTTTTTCTATTTAAAATATGATGCAAGCTGGGGGTGCCTCGGTGGCCCAGTCGGTTAAGTGTCTGCCCTTGGCTCAGGTCATGATCTCAGGGTCTTGGGATTGAGCTCCCTACTGAGCAGGCAGTCTGCATCTCCCTCTCTCTTTGCCCCTCTCCCCCCGCTCATGTGCTCTCTCTCTCACAAATAAATAAATAAAATCTTTAAAAATAAAATAATAAAATAAATAACATATGATGCAAGTTGTAGACACAAATTAGTCTAGCCATGTTCTAAGAACAGTTGTAATGAGTAATTTTTTTAATTCTAAAGCAGGGGTTCTCATCCTTCGTAAGATTAAGGCTCCTTGAAGGATCTGATGAAAGCTGCTATGAACCTTTTTCACAAAAATTCAAATATGCACACACAGGTACGTTTTTGCATATAATTTCAGGGGTTGAGAGACCCTTCAAGCTCATGGCCCCTCATAAAGAATCCCTGCCTCCAAGGGATATGACTGAAATCCACATTCCATGTCCTTGCTAGCCAGTGGGAAGATCTTGAAAAAGCTTTACAGCATCTCCAAATTCAATATTCTTCCTTTCCCCTTAAAATAAAAGGATTGGAGCAAAATGATCTGTAAAATTCCTTCTAAGTCTAATTCTGTAATTCTAACTTCTGAATTACATAACAACTTCTGTTAACCAACCAATTTCAGTAATTTATTATTCTTCTCCGTGGGTTTCTTAATTAATATTGATCTTGCTTTAGCTAGTGCTGCCAATTTGGAAGAAAATGGAAAATTACCTTAATCTTTATAGATTTTGAATTTCTAATTTACTGCCCAATTTCATCCAAGTTTGTATAAGTGAAATTTACATATTTATGTACTCTATTAATTATTTGGTTATTAATACACAAATCATGATCTGAGCTGCCTACAAATAGAGTACATGGATAGTCCTTGCATTCTTCCTAAAAATCCTCATGACTTTGGGGGTACTGGTCATCTAGAACCCCAAATATTATTGATCAGCCCCGTACTTGACTTTGTGGATCCCTGAGCTTTAAATGTAGCTATTCTGATAATAATAACGCTCTCCACATTTTTCTAATCATATGCATCCACAAATTCCTGTCCTGTGCATCATCTCAATTACCATGACCAATTATCTTTTAAATTTTCTTTTTATTTTGGAATAAATTTAGATTTACGAAGTCACCAAGATAGCACAGAGTCCCCATAGACCCTTCACCTAGCTCCCCCCAAATGTTAATATCTTTTGAAGAATATGGATTAGTCAGTTTATGGAATGGCCCTTAATCTGTGTTTGATGTTTACTCATGAGTAGGCTAGGGTTATGGTTTTGGAGGGGAAGAATACCACAGAGTGAAGTGCCCAATTCATTACATAATTTCACGGGGCATATAATATTGATGTTACTTATCATTGGTGATGTTGACCTCGATCACTTGGTTAAGTTTGTATTTGCCAGTTGTCTGCACGATACAGTTACAATTTTTCCCTTTCCTTACACTTCATTGGAAGCAAGTCATTAAGTACAGTCCATAGTCAAAGGGAGAAGAATTAAGCTCTAACTCCTGGAGAAGGAGTATGTTTTCATTTGGTATTTGGAATTTCTCCGTAGACAACCCCCTTTTAAAGCACATACTACTGTTTCCCTTTGTTTGGTTGAAGACGGGGCTCACACTGACCAAATCACACTGCTAGGACACAGTAGAGCTAGCTTGCAAAACCATCTCTTGTAATTCCAAGCCCATTCATTTTTCCATGACACCATAGCATCTCTATTTAGGTAAGCATTTGTCCTGTGTTTTAGTGGGAGACCAGCAATATGCACTTAAGTTTTGTTTTGTTTCATTTTGCAACTAAAATACCTTTTAGTTTTGTTTTGTTTCATTTTGCAACTAAAATACCTTTTAGTTGGTATCACTTGAGTGTAGCCAAAAAAGTCAATGTGGTTTCCCAAATCGGCTTCCATGTGTATGGTGTGATCTGGGAGATTCTGATTTTATCTGGATCCACTCTATTTTCATTCTAAGCACCAGTCAGACTCCTGTATCCTCAGATAGATCTTTTTCTACTATAGGACTGTTCAATCAAAATAGAGACTTCATCTTTCTATAACACTACTAAAAGGCAGAACTAACAATTTGAGACCTTGCCTCAGATAAAAGAAAGATTTGTTGTCTTCAGACTCCGTTTGTTACCTAGTAAAATAAATATCCATCAAAATGGACTTCCAAAACTCCACAGAGTGATCTGGATTATCTAAGCAATCCAGACAAATGTATGGATCAAGGTCGTTGCCTGCCCAGTGTCAGCAACATTCTCCACTTTGCTTTGGTTGCAGACACCAGGCTTGGGAGAGCTGTCAGCTGGTAATGATTTTCAGCCACAGCAAAGGGAGGCCAAATTGTAACAGGTGACACAAAGGGGAAAGATTCTGTATCGGATTACTAATTCCCAAGAGCTACCCCAGGTCACTGGACTTCCCACGTGTGAAGTTCAGGAATTTAGAGACATTTTAAAATTAGCATTTCTTCTGGCACAATTACTTGTCTTATCAGTCATTCAAGTAATGTTTAATAAGCACTCCTCTGCTTGCGGTGATTCACTAAGCCCGTGGGAGAGTTAATCCAGAATGACAGGGTCTCCGCCCACCAGGCACTTACATTATAATGCAAAGACAACAGACCCACACATAAATGGGAGACATTCCATCCAAACACGAAAGGGAGGTTTGTTTTCTGTTGGCTGTGTTGGGGGTCCTTGGCTTTTGTTGTCTACTTTCGAGGGGTGTGTGTGTGTGTGTGTGTGTGTGTGTGAAGAAATAATAAGTAAATTATAAGTACTAAGAGTTTAAGGAACTAGGGGAAGAAAGCAGAGTGTGCTGGTTATCAATTTCAGCTTTCAATATTAAGTTTAATAAACTCTCCCTCAGGTGTTGCTGTGCCTAACAAGACAAATACGGAGGTTTGCAAAATGGAAGCATCAAATCTCAAAATTACTATGGACTGACCCTGTATACAGGTCCTCACAATCCCCATGTCTGTGTTTTCTGCTGTCCTGTTCCCCGAACTCTTGTCCTGCAAATATCTTTAATATGCCTTCATGCAAGCAGGCACATTCCCTAAAGAGAGGCAGCAATCTGGGTGTGGTGCTTCTGCTGGTAAATTTCCTCTACTTGTTTGTCCTTTCTCTCTCTCACTTGCATCTAATGGGAGCTACTAGCGTGACGTCAGAGACTTCCTCTCTACAGGATTTTTTTCTCTCCACCTTAATTTTCTGAACTATAAAATGTGGATAATACTTGTAAGTTGATCACAAGAATTTTTTTTAAAAAAGTATGTATCTAAAAGCATTTTATAACCCGTGAAACACGCTTCACATATAAGAAAACATTAAGGGATTTTATAGTCGAGAATATACATAGTTTCTAATCAAACGGCAATCGCCATTTCAGCGTCTCTTCAGCAGTTATCTCAAGTTTGGGCCATACATTTAATTTTCTCATGAATTAAATGACTGACTTATTGTCAGAGATCTTTAAAATTGACCAGGCTAAAATAAAAATTAATTATGTATTATCTGTAATAAATAAAATAAAAGGCCTTAGATGAGTCAGCCTGTTAAACTGGGAAACACATGCGTTTGTTTCCTCTTTTTGAAAATTGTGGCGAAATATGTGTAATATAAAATTTACCATTTTCACCATCTTTAAGCATATGGTTCTGTCGTTTTAAGCACAATCATGTTGTCTTGCACCATCATCACCATCCGTCTGTAGAACTTTTTCATCTTCCCCAACTGAAGAAACTATGTACCCACTGAAAAATACCTCCCCCCACCCCAGCCTCTGACAGCTACCCTTCTACTTTCTGTCTCTCTAAATTTGGCTCCCCTAGGGATTTCATGTAAGTGAAATCGTTCAGTATTTGTCATTTTGTGGCTGGCTTATTTCGCTTGCCATATGTCTTCAGGGTTCATCCATGTTGTAGCCTGTGACATGTAGGATTTTGAGTAAGAGATTCCAAAGCTTGAGTTCCAACTCTATCACTTATTAGCTATGTGAAAAAAAAAAAAAAATCATTGGTGACTTAAGCCAAAATAAAATTGTCAAGAAAATAATTTGGCCAAAACGATGAAAGGAACCAGTGAGAATACATGAATACACACACATACACACACACACACACACCAAGGAAGCTGGCTTAATGGAAACCGTGTTTCACTCAAAATTAAATAAGCAGCAACTTGAGGGCTACATTTGAAGAGTCCTGTTCATACCATGAGAGAGGGGCTCCTTGCCCTTTGTATGGAATCCTCGAGCTGTAACCTCATGGAGCCAGACTCTCCTCTGGGATTGCTATCTTTACCCCTATTCTCTCCAACATCGGAACAAAGGGAATTAAACATTTGAAAGTAATAAAAATCTTCCTCCGACAGTTACCACTCTGGATGTTCACTGCGGGCTGTTTAGAATTTTTCTTTGTATTGTTTTATTTGTTTACCAAACAAACATGTATGTATGTACATATGAATGGATGTATGCATACATATAACAATGTCAAACTACAAGGCCAGGAATGAATTTTATCCTAATTCTAGCTTTTTACATGCCCTGTTAAACTTTCATCAAGTTCCTTTTTTAAATTGTAAAATGGTTACGAGTTCTTAGCCATTGTAGACAATCCAAAAATGTTTATAGAATCAGGGACAAGAGATAAATTTTACTTGTTAAAAATTATATTTGGGGAAAGAGCATAAAAAGTCCCGAAAGAAAACACCTCAAGGAGACGAGTCCCCTTGGCGTCCTTCATTGGGTATATATTGGATTCAACATTCTTAGGGAAAGAGCATAAAACATTTAAACAAAAAAATTAGGGATCAAATGAAAACATCCAGGGAAGCCAATAGCAAAATGCATACTTGAAAGTGGATTCATTAAAAGCAAATACACTAAGTAAAAGTACTTATCAAAGGCACACTTCGAAATTTTTATTGTTGTTGAGTGGCAGAGCGTTTCTTACTAAAGGTTGTGAAAAGAGCCGAAGGCTGACCAGACCAAGACACGGCCAAGACCCGCAGCCTTCTGCCTAACAGTGTTTGACTTCCGTTTCTCGCCATTATGCGATTACCCCATTTGCAACAGGCCGACTTTCCTCATCAAGTTTAGTCAACAGTGATCCTCGTACTTTGAAGGTGGAACAAAAATGTCCTTCGCGCTTCCTCTGCTGGGACGAAACACTTCAAGGTAATTGTGTGAGAATAATCATTTTTATTTATTTTTTTTAACTTAAACCAGTCAGTTGTACTAAAGCTGAGGGCTCAGCCCTGTCTGTGCGTCAGGCTCCCCTGTGGAACTTTGTAAACATACTCATGTCCAGGTCCCAGCCCCGGAGATTCTCACTGATAGTCTGTCTGGGGGATGCCAGGACATCAGTACATTTAAAAGCTTCCCCAGGGATTTTAAATGCATCCGGGTTTAAAGCTACCCAGATATTTGTGTTCATTTTTCACCCTCTTTGTCCTCCCCTTGGGTCTATCAATTTTCAATCAATTATAACAGGAGTGTTTTCTGCGTGGCAGTTGTCCCCAAGAATATTATATGAATTGTCTCTTCACTGATTTTTGTACGAGACCTTCCGGATGCCCCTGGGCCCTCTCCGGTTACCAGCATGGCTTTGACCCCACCAGGTCAGTCAAGAGTCATATGTCTGCTCCTGTTTCTGTCATGTGTGCTGTACTTACCGTGAGGCGATCTGATTTACAGGTTTACTAAACTAAATATGCATGCAAAAAGAGAAAAAGTACTTTCGAGGAAAACTGAGTTGAATACTTTGTTCAAGTGAAGCAAGTCAACGAGGAAAAACTGTTGTCAGATTAGACATGGATGAAAAAAATCGTAAAATTGGAGAAAATAACAAAAATCAGAAAAAAATAAATGAAATCTAGACAATGTCTGTATTTATGTTGTTCCACTTTAAAGAAGCATAAGGTTGGATGCCTGGGTGGCTCAGTTGTTAAGCATCTGCCTTTGGCTCAGGTCATGATCCCAAGGTCCTGGGATGGAGCACCGCATCGGACTCCCTGCTCCCAGCGGGAAGACTGCTTCTCCCTCTCCCACTCCCCCGCTTGTGTTCCCTCTTTCTTGCTCCTTCTCTCTCTCTCTGACAAATAAATAAATAAAATCTTTAAAAAAAAGAAGCATAAACTGGAAATCATAAATGAAGCTTTAGGGGTATAATTTATTTTAAAAAAAGAGAAAGAGAGAGAGAGAAACAGAAAGAAAGAACTCCAATCATGTCCAATAAATAAGTTAGCATGTCTATCTCAGCTGACTCATTGAAAGGAATATATTCAGATGCTGTATTATATCTCTAGGGGGAAAAAGGCTTATATTGGCATGTACAGCAATGTTGTTGAATAAATCAGGAACACCAACAAAAATTCCTCTTCCTCTTCCTCCTGCTCCTTTTCCTTCTTCTTTGTCATAAATGATACTTAGAAAATGGAAAGAATTAAGAAACATGACACATGGGGCACCTGGGTGGCTCAGTCGGTTAAGCGGCTGCCTTCGGCTCAGGTCATGATCCCAGGGTCCTGGGATCGAGCCCCACGTCGGGCTTCCTGCTCAGGGGAGAGCCTGCTTCTCCCTCTCCCTCTGCCTGCCTCTCTATCTACTTGTGCTCTCTCTCTCTCTCTCTCTCTCTCTGTCAAATAAATAAATAAATAGCATCTTTAAAAAAAGAAAAAAAGAAACATGACACAGGAATAAACCTTACCTGTCAGGTATGACTGCTAAAGTAAAGGCTTAGAAATCACTGCCTCAGAAAACAACTTATAGTCAACTTTATTATGTATTCAATGGCTTACTAGTCATGAAAAAAAGCAATGCAAAACTACAGATTTTCTGAATTTTAATCAAGTAATTGAAAAAAAAGGGTCACTTGGGTGACTCAGTCTGTTAAGTGTCTGCCTTCGGCTCAGGTCATGATCCCAGGGTCCTGGGATCGAGCCCCACATCGGGCTCCCTGCTCAGCGGGGAGTCTGCTTCTCCTTCTCCCTCTCCCTCTGTGCTCTCTCTCTCTCGAGTAAATAAAGTATTTTTTAAAAAGTAATTGAAAAAAGGAAGTTTCTAAAGAAGTTAATGGGGGACTCCTGGGTGGCTCAGTCAGTTAAGCATCTGACTCTTGATCTTAGTTCAGGTGTTGATCTCGGGGTTGGGAGTTCAAGCTCCACATTGGGCTCCACACTGGGAGTGGAGCCTATATTGAAAAAAAAAAAAAAAGATAGGAAGTTAATGGGGTGGGACGATGTCAAGGGGGAGAAAATAATTTAAAGTGGCAGATGAGAAATCTCTATGTAAAGTGATTTTACCCTTTTGGAGTTTTTCTGAAAAGAAAAACCCACTACGGTTCTCCTAATCCACAGGGCCCGCAATTCACTAACTAGGGTGTCTCTTGTGGGTGCACGTTAATTCCATAAGTAAAAGTCCTTAACTTATCACAGACAGCAGTTCGTGCACTGCACAGATCTGGTTCAACAAATATGAAATAATAGCCCAGTTGAAAAGAAAAAGTCAAATATTGGGTGTGTGTGACAAATGTTCCATTCTGTGCTAATTTCAGCAGATGAAGGTATGTGGCTTTTACAGTGATTTCTTTCAGTCAGATTTTAATGCAAAGCCGGATATTTATTTGACAGAGTCAAGTCCTTAAAAAGCCCTCATTCGATGCTTCGGATTGATTTGTCATTATATCCTAAGTCATCGCCTTTGTATTAGATTTAACAACATGTTACCATTGTATGGAAAGAAGACCTGTTTCTGCAAGTAAATTCTTCCGGATACTCAGAGCAACAGACAGGAACATCTTGTTCACACTCAAACATACACACACACACACACACACACACACACACACATTTTAAATCCTTAAAACTTGCGGAGGCTTTACAAGAGCATGAAACATTTTTTTTTCCCCTCTGTCTGGAATTGCACTGAAAAATCTCACTCATTGTAACATATGTATACCTACATCTATATGCATATTCATTTATGTAACAGAATTTTGCCAATATGATATGCTGTGCACTCGGAGAGATCAACAGTCTTTAGGAAATCAGAAAATCGTGAGAATATATCCCGAACCGTGTTTTGTGCCTTTCACTGCTCTAAGGATCCTAAATAATGAGCCCCATGAAATGTATTAGCCTTTATTAAGGACCTACCATATTCAGGAGAATAATACAACACAGGTTCATAGGCACATTAATTTTAAATTTATCTTTGCACTGGCACTGGTACAAAGCCCCGGGCCAGGGGAGGTGAAGCAGAAAAAGGTGTGTCACGCGTGATCTCTAGTTTCTGGCTGGTGTTGGCTTGTCTGATTTCCCCCAGACCACGCTCACCCTCTCCGTTGCAAAGGATCACGCAGCCATGTTGCTATCACAGGTCCCCACGTGTTGGAAACGGGGAGAGAGTGAGAAAGACAGAATCCATGAATGTTGAACCCTCGAAGAAGGACAGACAAGCACTTAGATGAAATCTTCCCAGCCCTAACTCTCGTCCTTCCCACACCCCTGTCTTTAAGGGAGTCCATGGATTCCTTAAGCGGCACAGCTGCCAAAAGAAGGGTCTCAAGTGACAATACCCGTGCACATGCTCAGTGTACTTCCTGTCCTTCTCAGCAGCCATGTGCTGGTGTTGCCTTTACCAAGATCGAAGACTACAGGAAAGATAGTTAGAGTGTCCCATTTTATCTGAGGATGGCAAAACGTATGGCACACATTATCAAGCATCCCGTTTGCAATACGAAGCAAACATCCCCAGCCATGGCTTCTTGAAAAATAAACGTAGGTAAAGAGTGTCTAAGCTACTTGCTCAATATCCACTGGCAAATCAGTGGAAGGGTTTGGAACAGCAGTCCTCTCTCCCCATGCCTAGTCATTCCACTTATTTATTTTTCCAATTTTTGAAATTATCTTTTACAAACCTGCCTCAGGGGACACATTCAGACAGCTAGAATTACAACAAATAAAACACTCTCTCAAAACAGCAGTAAGAACTCACACTAATTTATTTAATGCAGTACTCTTGAAATCCTTGGTGTTGGTTTGCTATGGAAGACAACAGTTTTGTCATGGCTCCCCTGGAAGTGTGCAGTGCACCATCTGAGCAACTGTATGAAGCAGCGCTGCTTGACGATATTGGCTATATTATCTACTCTTCACTGGAGGATCCTGTGTCAGAACCAGAACTGTCAGAATGATAGTTCATGTTTCATGCAGTAATGTCTTTACTAGACTCTGTGACTATCTGTTGAAGATATCCATCACTGTGTTCTGTTGGTTGAAAGCTTCTTGCTCAAATTTTCCAGTACTGTGGGGCAGGGAACCACCAGGTTAGTAACAACTTGCTTAGTAGTTCAGAAAATATTTCTCCAGCTTTAGGCATGTTGAAATCTCTAGCTATCCAACTGGTCCTTAAAAAATGGATTGAGGCTTCTTTACTGAAAAATAAAAATTCTATGTATTTATGCTCAAGACTTGTCTACTGTTTAGAAAATGTAAGCTTTATGGAAATATCTTATTTGGAGAAGTGGATTATTGATTTAGTGAATAGAAATAGTTGTATTTCAACTTCATTACATGCCAAAAACAAACAAAAGGAATACTTTCTTAGCTGCTTCCAATCGTAACAAAAAAAGAAATTGAGGTTTAGCTAAAATGTTTGTTTAGCTTATTATTGTAAAGTAATTTCAACCTAAATAGTTTGGTTTCTGTCTTCTGTATTCCCCCATATGCCTGGTGTAGCACTTTACGGTAATTACCAATCATAGAAAATTAAAGACTAAAATTACATAGGAAATGTATACATTTTGGTAACAAATCAAAGCCCAATAAAAATATCTGAAATCTCAAAAGATTATTTGCTTTTCCAATATATTTGAAAGAATGTCCAGCTTCAAAGATTAAAAATTTTTGTAAAGCATTTCTTCAGTGATCCCAAAATTCAGGCAGATATTTGAAAATAGCATTCAACTCAGGTCTACAAATGATGCAGAACAAATGGATTCTCCAATTTGATTTTCCATGTTAGCTGGGCAAAATGAAGGTTAAAAACTAAGGCCTATGAATAATGGAGAAGAAAGTTATTGCCATTCTGATAGTTTTATTGGAGAGCCAAGGTTAATGGAAAAAGCATCAAGCAAGATCTTGGTTCTACACCTGCTTCTGCCTGGCCCTGACTTAATCTTCCTGAACTCCACTTTTTTTCAAGGTAAACAAAAGGGTTTGTACAAACTGGGGGTCTCTCAAGTTGTTACTAGAGGGTGGAGATAAAGAGAGAAGGTGGTAATTTGTTTGCATAGGGACAGTAGGATTATTTCAAACAGTAGCCTCCTAAGATCCTAAAATTCTTACTCTCAAAAATGGTATCTTCTGGCTCTCCCCATTTGAGCATCACTTCATCTATGTCAACATCCCTGGGATGCTGGCGCCTAAAAAAGCAGGCATCTCCTGATGATGACATTTAATATCCTTGAAGTCATACAATTCTATGAATCATGCTACCTATAAAAAAATAAACTCATCTACAAAGTAAAATATTCATGATACAATGTTAAATAAAAGAGTACCATGTAACACATAACTAGTGTGAGTAGAAAAAAAAATGAAATCTTAATGTTATTTATGGGTGGTTTTTTACTTTTATTTATGCTTTCCTGTCTAATTTCTGAATAAGACATATTAATTTATAATAAAATACATAATAATTTTGATGTAGTTGCTTTTTATCATTAGATTAAGTAAGAAACAAATTCGATGCACATTCATCCAAGCTTAGCTTAAATTTTGAAAGATGAGGGACACCTGGGTGACTCAGTCGGTTAGGCGTCTGCTTTCAGGTCATGGTCATGATCTCAGGGTCCTGAGATTGAGTCCCCCATCAGGCTCCTTGCTCAGCAGGGAGCCTGCTTCTCCCTCTGCCTGCTGCTCCCCCTGCTTGTATACATGCTCTCTCTCTCTGACAAATAAATAAATAAAATTTTTTTTAAATTTTTTTGAAAGATGAAAATTACATAAAAGCTAAAACTTAACATTATTAGCAAGGGCCTTCATGAATTAGTTCTGTTATGTCTAGTATGCTTCTTGCCAAACCACACACATACACACACAAACACACACACACTCCTATCCAATGTCCCACATCAACTAAGAAGCCACCTAAGCTTCTAGACATGATCTCCAAGGATTTTCTGCCTCTCTGTTCTTGAAATGTTCTTCTCACTCACCTTGTTCTGATAATGCCTACCCATGCTTATTTTCAACCTAGGCATTATTTCCTCCAACAACCTTTGCTGGCCACCAACCCCCTCAGAGTGAGTTAGACGTTCTCCTGTGAATCCCAGTAATTCACCATCCTTACTCCTGATGTAGCACTCACCACACTATTTCATGAAGCTCCAGCCCTCTACGCTGTACACCCAGTTCCTTGAAGGCAAGGATTTCATTCAGAGTTGTACCGAAGGGACATAGCAAGTGCCTGGCCCAGAGCTGGTATTCAATAAGTACTTTTAGACAGAATGAGTTAACAGAAACTCTCTTCAGAAATGACTGTGTAAGTCAGTTAAAACCCATCCATTCCCTCACATCCTGAAACTCTTCTTCTGTCTCCACATCACTATTGTCAATATTGGGGTTTTGATTCTCCAAAGGAACAAACCACATTCATCCCTTGGAGTAGAATCTTGCTTCATTGTCAGAAACAGCTTTCCTAAGGGGGGAGAAAGAGAAAGAACGACAACAAAATAGAAAAGCCTACAAAGGAAGAAACTGAACACAGCCCCTTGATTGATGCATTGTGTGAATGCTCATTTGCTTATTCATTTCTCCTGTGTTTACTCATCCTCCCCGAGCTTCAGGCAGGCAGGAGACACATCGCCACATCTATTTCCTTTACCAGGACCAAGAACAGTGTCCGGAGCAAAGATAATGGTCAGATAATATTTGTGATTGACAATGATTTCTTTGTCATTGATGCTACCTCAGACACTAAGAACAACATCAGAAAGTGCCTGAGAAGAAAGCAACCAATTTTCTATATTTGATGAGCTCATACAGAAACAAAATCAGGAATATATGGTCAGAATAATTCCAAATATCCTTCACTCTGTTCAATTAATTTTTTACAATTTAAGCTGCACTTGTTTTTTAAACAAATAGATGGTTTTGAATTTTATGTTACAAAATCTAACTCTCAACTTTGGGTGGAAAGTCAAATTGGCAAATATGGCAAATTTCAAAATTTGGAATAATCAATTCATGAGACCCAAATTAAACTACTGGAAGGATGTGCATATGTGTGTATATAAGCCTGTATAGTGACATAAATATGATCCTTTTATATCTTTATTTTCTTAGTTCTTGCAGTGAAGAACTGGATGGCATATTTTATCAACTGGTCTCTATTTAAAATTTGAAAGATTCCTAATTTTTTGGCATTATATAAATAGAAGAGAGTATAAGTGCAGATTTCAAAATGTATGCTTTCCTAAATATTATAATGCCCTAGATATTCTTTCTACATATCTGGATCACATTTCAAAAATATGACTATTTCTTAAATATCACCTGAGATTCTCCTCCATATTCACATGATTCTTTGGGGACTCTGGTATTTCAGCACTAACAGAAATACATTTTATGTAATGCTATTTCCAATCTGAAAGACAACTTACTGGATAGTTTCTGGAAAGAAAATTATTTTGGTTCCTGTTGTGACTTTTGAAGCCAACTCTTAAGACACCTGCAAGGCAGAAGAAAATCTTAAAGCTGGCCACAGGTGCAGAAATAACCGTTTGTAGAATGTGGACCATGAGATTCTGAAGTGCTAAGCCCCAAACCCAGCCATCATGAGATAAATAGATCCAAATCTATGAAACAGCCACAAAAATTTTGAACAGAAGCACAGCTGCTGTTGAGAATTAAACTTGGGACTTAACATTTGTTTTAAGTCTTTATTTTTCCTCCAGAAAAAAAAAAAAAAGAATATATAGGTGAGGGTGAATCCAGACTCATTCAACTCATTCAACTCAACCACTTCAGGACTTCTGAAATTCTAATTCACATCTGATTCATGTACAACTCTTTTCTTTATCACACACACAAAAAAATGTAATGGAGGTCTCTCCTTTTATTCTAGAGTCTAGGGGTCATTAAATTGCAGAAAAACACCATGTAAATGATGATTTCACCCAATATTACATAGAAACTTCCTGTACTTATAAATCAGCTGTTCTCTCACACTCATTTAAAAGTGAAAGAAGGACAATTTGGGGAAGATGACAAAATAGGAATCACCAGGAATCTATCTACCCAACTCATCAAGAATTGTACTGGCACAATCCATCTGATGTGACTATTTGGGAACTCTGGGGTCTATTCAAAGACCTGTAACTTCCAAGAGAAGGCTTCAGTGGTAAATTGTGCCTATTTTTGGTCAATTCAACCTCTTAGCACAGAAGCAGCTACCCATCCCCTGCCCTCTAGCCCAGGCAGGCAGCTCTGCATGTATTCCACGCATGGCGTGGAAGCTCCAGCCAAAGCAATCAGACAAGAAAAAGAAATAAAAAGCATTCAAATTAGATTGGTAGAAGTAAAATTATCTCTGTTTGCAGAGGATCTTATATGTAGAAAATCCTAGATACCACACACAAAAAAGAAGAAATTCAGCAAAGCAGCAGGACACAAAATCAACACAGAATAGTGAGTGGCATTTTTATACACTAACAATAAGCATCTGAAAAGGAAATTTAAAAACCATATCCATTTAGGGGCACCTGAGTGGTTCAGTTGGTTAAGCGGCTGCCTTCGGCTCAGGTCATGATCTCAGAGTCCAGGGATCAAGTCCCACATCGGGCTCCCTGCTTGGCGGGGGGTCTTCTTGTCCTTCTCCCTCTGCTCCTTCCCCCCACTCATGCTCTCTCTGTCTCTCTCTCTCTCATTCACTCTCTGTAGCAAATAAATAAATAAGTAAAATCTTAAAAATATATATCCATTTACAATAGCACCAAAAATAGTAAGAATATTTAAGAATTAACCAAGGAAGTGAAAAACTTGTGCAATAAAAACTACAAAACCGTCCTGAAAGAAATTATGGTCCTGGAAAAACTGGATATCCACATGGAAACGAATGAAGTTGGACCCTTATTTAATTCCATTTACAAAAACTAACTCAAAACAGATCAAAGATCGAAATGTAAGAGCTAAACAAACAGAATCTTGAAGAAAAATCAGGGTAAATTTTTTACAACATTGGATTTGGCAATAGTATCTCAAATATTACAATAAGAAGCCATCAATGGATGAATGAGTAAACAAAATGTGGTATAAACATACAATGGGATATTATCCAGCCTTTTAAAGGAAGGGGATTCTGAAACATGATCAACATGAATGAGCCGTAAGCCATTATGTTAAGTGCAAAAAGCCATTCATAAAATGACAAATACTGTATGATTCCACTTATAAGAGGTAGCCAGAGTAGTCAAATTCATAGAAATAGAAGGCAGAAGGGTTGTTACCAGGAAACGGAAGGAAGAATGAGGAGCTATTATAAAGTTCCAATTTTGCAAGATGAAGAGTTCTGTAGATGGTTGGTGATGATGGGTGCACAATATGAATGTACTTAACATCACTGACTGTATATTTTTAAATCGCGAAAAGGGTAAATTTTATGTTACATGTACTCTATAACAACTTAAAAATTTTTTTAAAAAACAAACATAAAAGGTGAATGGATACAGACTTCATCTCAAAGAAAGCTCTTCAGTTTTTCAACCTTTCTATCAGATCAATTGCCTACCCCAAGGACTTTGTAAATTGGAAAGCACTTTACAGATATAGATTTTTATTGATGGTGATGGTGATAGGGGTGGTGGTGGTAGTGCTCTCATTAGTGTTATTAATATTATCATTAATTTAGGCAAGCATGTAATTGCAGAGCGGTGGAATTTGAAGAAGGCTAGACATCTGTATGTGAACCTTGATCTGTGCACTTAATGAAATGCATGGCTAGAACATTGTACTTTTGTTTTTTGAGCTTCGATTTCTTCTCATAAGGAACAATTGATATAATACCTCTCTTACAAGGATTAGACTAGGAGGGATTAGATTGGTAAGGATTAGAAATAGTGTCAATGAAGTGCCTAGCAGAATTGACACACTGTAGATGCTCAATAAATTGTAATTATAAATTAAAAAAAATAAAATAAATCATTTTGCTATAATTTGCATAAGTAAATGATTGCAAATAGAAAATAATATAATGCATATTAACACACTGCATGGTATCTAGCATGCACTCAGTAAACCCCAGTGCATCATCTTCATCGTTATCACCACCATCACCATCATGATGCTAAGATGCCCCTTTTCTTTTTCCTTCTGTCCCTCTGTCTTTTCACCGTCTTTCCTTCAAGTTAGGAGCAACTACAGCCAGGGATCTTCAACAAGCTGTTTCTAAGGCAAGTTTATCGTTTATCTTTTTTCCAGAGAAACTTATTTTCCACTTTCGCTGAGTGTATTTTGTCTAGAATAAATAAGCCAAAATATAAAGTTTGAAATACTCATTTTCAATGCATTATGGTTTAATTCTCTTCAAATATTTGAGAATCCATGAAAAAGAAAATTTAAATTCTCTTGTGTTTTTATATCAGGAAATACGGGTTTTCTGTAGTTTGTCTTAAATAATCAATATTTGTCAACATTTCTGCTCTATCCAGAGGGTAGTAATTAGAACTGAGTAGTAAATTATCATTAATGTACATAAATGTAAGTGTCATATGTATCTTGTAAAACAAACATCTGGTGAAATTCTTGAGTGAATCTATACATTATAAAATGGAAAGCATTTTTCAATGTTTCCTAAAAGCCTAAATAACTTTTATTTCCTTCCTAAAATCAGGGACTTTCTAAATGACATTATTCTTAGTTTATAATCTTCATATTTTTCCATGGGTCCACATTGTCCCATCCTTCCTTCCCTCCATATGTCTGAAACACAGTCATTTAAAACAGCAAGCTTATGTTAATTATCAGAGACAAGTGTTAATGGATTTTAATTTTGCTTTATTAGAATTCATGCAAATTTCATTGTGTTGAGATTCCAAATAAAATCCTTACAGTCACAACTTTTTTTTTCTTTTGCTGTTCACTTTACTTTGTAGAAGGGAGGGAGGAAAGTTTTAATTAGTAATTGGTGACAGGAACTGTTGATAGCAATATTCTTATAATGTGAAATAGGTGTCACAAAATTATCTTTAAAACTGTGTGAGTTTCATAATTTGTTAATTAGCACTGACGTCTTTCCTCAAAAGAGTCAAATATTCAGTTATACTTGATAAGCATATTCATTTTTTATTATCTTAATGACTGTTTATTTGCTTTTATCTTAATCAAAAGGTGCGCATTGTTATACACTCAATAACATTCTTTTTATTCCATCCAATGGATCCTATGCCACAGATTTATTAGAAAGTTGTTTGGACACTTCATAAATGCACTGCAAAATGAAGAAGAATAGGAGAATTTCAGATATATTCCTGGCTCTAAAATTATCATTTTCATATTACCCAGGAGATATAAACATAGGTTGAGCTTTCCAATATTCAAAATTATTTTAAAATACTTTCTATCTGCATAGCTTTTTCCATAACGCTTTCACAGAAATTCTAAGTCTTAAAATTCTCATAATAACCCCAAAATAAAGTAAGGCCTATTATCTCCACTTTCCACCTTAGGAAACTGAAATACTAGCTAGCTCCCAGGCTCCTACACCTAGCAGGCTTGGACTGGAACAGTCTGACGTGACTGAAAGCAGAGCGTTCTTTCTTTTACACCATGGGTGTCTTCAACAACCAAGTTCGATATTGAGGTAAATAGGACCTTGCGTGAAGTAACTTCTCAAGTACCTGTATGTGGTGGTTTCAAAAGTATTTCCATCAATTCTCAGATAGTTCTCCCTTCAAAAGGTGGGGTTTAATTCTCCCCTCCTGAAGAGAGGGCTTGATTTCATTAGTTGTCTCTAATAAATAGAACACACAGAGATGAAAGCCCATGACTTCTGAAATTAGGGTATAAAAAGACTGCAGCTTCTTCTGTCTTGGGGGTTCTTGCTTTGATCACTCACTCTGGGAGAAACTAACTGCCTTTTCCTAAGGACACTCAGGCAAACTTGTGGAGAGGCTCTTGTGAGGAACTGGGGCCAAAAGCCACGTGAGTGAGCCTCCTCAGAAGATGGGAGTCAAAGCGTCACATGACGCAGCCTCAGCCGACAATCCTGCCTACACCTCATGAGAGACTGAGCCAGAAGCACCCAACTAAGCTACTCCTGAATTCCTGACCCTCTGAAACTATGAGATAATAAATGCTTGTTGCAAGCCACTAAGTTTGGGGGGTAATTCATTGCATAGCAATAGATAACTAATACCATGTGCTTGTCAGAGCCTTTGACTCTTAGAAATAGGGCAAATAAATTAAGGAGGAGTGGACGCTGGTGCCCAGGGTCTCATAATTAGGGCCTTCGATAGTACAAAGAAAAGTAGAACATTTTTCAGACTCAGAAGGCAAAGAGAATACTGGATCATGGCTTCTTGAGGCTCCCATGGCTAACAGTACTTGTGGTTAAGAGCTGTGCCGTGGAGTCAGAACTTTCTGGGTTAAAAGTCCACCTCTGACGCTTGCTATGTAACATCTACAGATTGTTTTGTGTTTTTATGCCTCAATCTCTTTTGCGTTTGTAAAACGCAAATATTAAAGAATTCTGGAACACTCTTGTGAGGATTAAAAGTGATACCATGTAAAAAGTACTTAACTTAGTTCCTCATACACACCAAAGGCTTGACAAATGCCAGTGACTACAGTTAGAAGAAGTAGCAGCAGAATTGTAGAAGAACGTTGGCAGAGGAGAACTAGGCTTTGTGAGACGAACACTTGGGGCGCTGTTGGGTCCTGGAACCCACTGTATATTAAAGTCGCAGGACTCAGAGGAGCCTGAGGAGTTCCAGGAGGCCCCTAGACTCCATGCGCCCTAGGATGGGTAGGACCTGGAGGTTTCCTAATGCAGATAACCTGGTGGCCAGGGAAGTACCTCGGTAGAGCCTCAGGAGTTGGTCATCCCACAAAGCATGAGTTGAGAGTTCAGTAGGGATCCCTGTGGTATCCTGAGAAGGATGGAAACAAGGATCGTGTGGGGTTTGGGCAGGAGCATGTGAGATCCACTAAGAGGCAAGAAACAGGGGTATGTTGGGTTCATGACCGAGTTATACAAGAGCTGCTTGAAGCACAATTGCACTACCATTTGGGAATGGTGGCTTAGTTCTTGGGACAAAGAACAAAGTACTTAGGACACAGAAAAATAGAGCCTGGAATTCAAATTTGCAGAATGGGTTTTCCAAGGGTGAGACATGGCATGTTCTTTCACCTTGCCCATGCTGTCTCAGACTTTTACCACTTGTGCCCCCATTAAGTACTCCCCTCCTCCTCAGACCTCTCTCTAAAATTCCCTCTCTAGACGGACAGTGCACAATCTTAAAAAGCAGGATTTGGAAATGGCAACAGTGACCACCATTATAATTAATGCCAGACGTCTTCAAAGACCCTCTTTCACCTACAAGTGAAACTAATTACTAGTCTTTTTCGCTGGGAGTCCCTGGCTGAGTTATGCAGGAGCAGCAACTGCTGGGTCATCCCTTGCAGTTTATTCTCCAAAGGCTTTGCAATAAATCTGTTTTGAATTCTATAGCCCACCCTGCCCCCATTACCTAAAAGAAATATTCAGGAAATAGAACCTAGTAAAATGATTTATAGCAGCCCACAGTCTGGTGGGGAACATGCTGGTATTGAGGCAATGAATTCCAGCCCCTTCTTGGCCGTGCCCAGGTGTAAACAGAGTTAAAAGGACCAGGTACAAACCATGGCACTCCATCAAAACTCTTAAGGCAAAGAATTGGAAAGAGAATGAACAGCGCTAACCTTTAAAATTTTTATTTATGGAACACCTAAGGAAATGAAAGGATTTAAAGGAATTTTAGGGCTGGAAGAGACCTTTGAGACCGTGTTCGTTCAACATCATTGTGCTTTCCCTCCCCTTGCCACCTTCCACCCATGACTCCAAACAGCAACAACGGAGGCTCCAAGGTCTTCCTCCAAGGTCAACCTTCCTGACCAGAGGTCAGTCCTTTTGACTACTCATTGAATTCTCCTCCAACTAATTTACTAATTAAATTTTACAAAATGCAGATGGATGAGTCAAGTAACCTAAACCAGAATCGTTCTTCCTCAGACACAGTTCTACAGATCCTGCTGCTTCTTTGGATTTTCAGTTCTGAGAATCAAAAGAAGGACCGTTGGTGCCACTCATACCTTAAAACTTGACTTTGCCGTATGCCTGAAGGCTTCGTTTGATGGGAAAATTTGCAAAGACAAAAAAAAAAAAAAAAAAGTACCCCGAGAAGAGCTACATCCACATCTGGACCATATGCAGGTCTCCCTAGAAAGTGAACACACAATTATAAAGACTCTTCCCTGACAGGCAGTGTGACTGTGATTCTAACTAGTTTTCTTCCATCCAGATCAAGGTGTAGATGAAGCCCTTAAAAAGGAGTGTCAGGGAAATATCTCTGAATTCCTCCCCTTCCTCCATCAATTTCCTCTTTGTCTTCCAACTCACTTCTATCTCAGAACTATCCTTGGGCATATTTGAAATCTCCCTTGTATCAGAACTGACCCACTATTCTCAAATAAGTGTCTTAGGTTACAATTGCTCACGCTTTCGTTTTTAACATACATAGACCCAGGTACCGACTTGAAGTTCTATCTCTAACCCTCAGAACAAGTTTTTGCTTGTTTGTGCCCTTTTGTTCACTGTTAAAACTCTACCTACAGGGGCTTCTGGGTGGTTCAGTTGGTTAAGCATCTGGCTCTTGGTTTCGGCTAGGGTCGTGTTCTCAGTGTCCTGGGATCGAGCCCCGCATCAGGCTCCCTGCTCAGCACAGAGTCTGCTTGAGGATTGTCTCCCTCTTCCTCTGCCCTTCCCCCCTCAAATAAATAAATAAATCTTTAAAAACAACAAAAAAAAACTCTACTGGCAGCCTGCAACCAAGCAGTATTAGCTTTCTTGTTGGTATCATTGCCTGACTATTCAATCCTTGCTGTCTTCTCTGTGTTTATTCATAAAGAGTGGCTTTAAACACAATGCTCCTAAAATCCTTCAGACACCCAAGAGCAAAAATAGAACTAATGGAGATAAAGCAAAACAAGGAGCAAGCGGAAGTGAAAAGAGAAGAAAAATGAGAACATACTTAAGGATGGGGCTCCTTCCTGACTTGCTGGAGAGCTGTCTCTCCCCATCTGCTGGAGCCAAGGCCATGGTCAGCAGAATAAAGGATAAGCGATAGACCCAATGAGGGCTGGGTGCAAGAAAAAGGCAAATTGTGTGTTGGAATGGTGTCAGCATTTAGTTTTAAAGAGATTAGGAATTTCATAGGAATAGGGCTTATCACTAAGATTATGCTACCTTTCATCCTGTTTTTTTAGCATCTTCTACAACAGTGGTTCTAAAGTTTAAGGGTGTATAAGAATCACCTGGGGAGCTGGTTCAATATTAGATTTCAAAGTCTCCCCCAGAGATGCTGATCAACCAAGTATTCAGTGAGGCTCAGGAATCTGGACTTTTTTAGCAGGTGATGATTCTGATCCAGGTAATCTTACGACTATAGCTTTAAAAGTATGTTCTGTAACAAAACTACCCATTATTAGAAAGGAAGACAGGAAATGAGAAGGGGAATATGAAATAATCGTAAAAGTATATATTTGTCTCTGCCCCCCTGTTCCTGGCACAGAGCTCCTAACATCCTTGTAATTTCCTAGGTGATAGGAAACTAGGAACATCCTTGGTTCTAATATTTGGTCTTTGACTCTGTCCCTGACACGGGGCTCCTAAATCCCTAGGAATTCCCTAGGTGATGGGAATGTCTTTTGTTTTAATGACACAGCTCTTGCTGGGGTCCTGGTCGGGATGGGGAACCAGTCACTAGAAAGATCAAGCCATGATTAGAAGCTTGGAAATTTCCACCCCTCCCCTCATCCTCCAGAAGGAGAGAGGGACTGGAGATGGAGTTAATGATCCATAATGCCTCCATGATGAAGGCTCCATAAAAGTTTGGAGAGCTTTGGGGTTGGTGAGCAGGTGGAGGTGCTGAGAGAAATATGCCTGAAGAACACGTGGAAACTCTGAGCCCTTCCCACAACCCTTGTCCTTTATGTCTCCATATCTAGCTGTTCTTCTGTATCATTGTTATATCCTTTCTAATAAGTTCCCTGAGTTCTGTGAGAAATGCTGGCAAATTATTGAACCCAAGGAGGGGTTCCTGGGAACCCCAATTTATAGCCAGTTTAAAATACAGGTGACAACCTGGGGCTGGAGATGAGCCTCTGGAGTGAGGGCAGTCTGGTGGGACTGAGCCCTTAACCACCTGTGGGATCTGATGCTATCTCCAGGTCAGATAGTGAGAGAACTGAATGGGATTATATGACACCCAGCTGGTGTCCCAGAGAATTGCTTGACATGTGGAGAACCGCAAACATCTGGAATCAAAAGTGTTTTAAGGATAAAGAGAAACACACAGGAAGAGTGTGTTCTTCCTAGACATGGACAGAGAGAGATGAAAGTAAAAAGTTACTTATTAAAAGATTTTTTCTTTTTTTCTTCCCAAATCTGAAATCCTTAAAAATATATATAAAAACCCAAAATGTAACAAAAGCTCGGGTAAACAGAAACTGAGCTCTTGTATGCATTACTAATCTATTTTAATAGAATCTGGGCAGATCGGCTAACTTACAAAGAAGGATGAATAAGATCAAGTAGTCCCTTTTTATGAAGGATTGTTTTCTTGTGCCATGCACAACTTTATTATTAAAAGGAAGTAAATGCATTTTCCCCAAAAGCAAAAACAAGTGCCACACCATCAACTACTTCTTTTTACCCTTTTCATGAAACAATTCACAGCCAAATACATTTAGCACATTCAGGCTTTGATCTCCAATTTCAACTAACCAGTAGGGTAATAGTTACATTTGAGGTCACAGTGAGGTCTTGACCTCCCTTATAGCTTTTTTCTTCAAGGAAACTTCCATTCTCATCAGCAGCTTACAAATAGTCCACTAGTTGCCCAAGTTTTAATACCTAACATCAGAGCAAATAAATGTGAGCCTGAGTGAGTGCTAGCAGCAATCACTAAAATATGATTTTCCCACTCGGTTTCTTATTAGACTATGGGTATTGTAAAGGGGGCTAAATTCTTGAGCAGCAAGGATAACGCATACATTTCCACAACATTAAGTCTGTCTATGCATGTTTTATATGTGTACACAAGTAAATTAAGCATTTGACATTGTATTGTAATGTCTTAATTTCTTTAAAAGTTCCATTATTCCTCTTCTAGAAGGAGCAGATCACCAATTTATTCTGAGGGGAAAAACTAACTTCCCAATCAAAGCCTGCAATAACATATTGGAAAATGGAATTATAAATTGGAACACTGAAAAAAATCTCATTCAAAAATGTTTTCTGCATTCAAACGCTTTTTTTTTTTTTTTTGAAAGCTAGGGTGAGAATTGGCACATGCAAATTTTGCTGCCTGACTTCCCCATGACTGATTACAGCTGGTGGAGAGTTCATAAAAGAGCAAAGCTAACTGTCAAAGCCCATTAGCAGCTGCAAAGGGTGAGACTAAAGAATAATACCACCATTATTATTTATAGTTGCTCACTGGGGTGAGTTGAGTCCTACTGTTTCCTACCTGAGCAGGGGAGAGAACATGTCATCTCTAAACATTGCATTTATATCCCAATACTGTGTTTTTGTCCATCTTCGCATCTAGTATAGCTTTAAGATGTTCGTCTCCAGCAAAAGTGAGCAAAATAGATGCCAAATTAAAAAATCTTTTGAAGTTGTTGGTTGTCTATAGCATTCTAAGACTAAATATATCTCAATTAAATAAATGAATAGAAAACATAGTTCTTGGAATCGGACTTGTGTTTGTGTATGGTTGGGCGATATTGAGCTCTATGATAGTGCGAGAACAAAATGATGGGTAAAAAAATATAAGGCCCTCACCTTCACAGAGCTTCTAGTCAAGTATAGGAGGCAGATATTAATCTAAATGTCTGTCTATTCACGGCACAGGGTGAGCTGAGAATAATATATGAAAATACAATCCACAGTAAGCTAGTTTAGAGGGTCAGGGAAGACTTAGCTAAAGAAATGATACGGAGTTGCCCTGGAAACGGGGAGTAGGGTAATAACCAACAAAAGGTTAAATGAAAAGAGACTGAGAGGGGAAGCAATGAGGACATTACAGGTAGGGGCAAATGATCTGTGGTGGCCAAAGCCAATAGGAGTATGATGTGTCCAAGAGAAAATTCGTGAGGCTGGAACACACAAAGCTGAGGAGAAATAACACAACATAAGTCCAAGGCAGGCCAGCAGAACCCACAGGGAGCAGGACCTGAAAGGTTTTAGGTCAGTGTGTATGCACGCGTGAATGTGTACGGGTTCGTGTGTGGACACTCTCACATTGTACTTGACAGCTTTGGAAAAAGGGCAGGACATGATCATGGTCGCACTTCAACTCAATCATAGTAGCTGGGACAGGGAAAAGAAATTGAAGTGGGGACCAGAGTACATGTCTGACTTGGAGAGGAAGCTAATGCCTTGGTCTACGTCAGAGGTAATGGAAAATTGCCCTGAGATAATCAGGACTTAGGAATGAAACTCTTGTCTCAGATCTGGGTGGATGGCCCCCAGGGACAGTGGACAAGGACCAGGTTTTTAGGGAGAAAAGATAGGTTATGTCTTTGATTTTGAACCTGTCGAGTTTGAGTTGCCTTTGAGATAACCATGTAGAGATAAGAACAGATAGCTGACGAATATAGATTAAGAGCCCTTAGGGTCGATCCAGACTAAAGTTATTTGAGTGGTGAGATGAGTTCTAAAGAATATATAAGATTTTAATGTACAGAGACTAAGGGACATTCCAGAAAGAAATGTGTAATCATACTAAAGCGGGAACATACAGAGTCTGCTCTTTAATTAACCGCTAATGTAAAGTATTTTTTATAACATAATTTAATCAAGATTTTAAAAAATTAGGCCCTAAAAGCCATCAATCCATTATTCTCTTTCCATAGTCCAATGGAATGTTAATTTTAGAGTAGACTCACATAACAGATGGAGTAACTGCCTTATAAAGGCTGAGTTCCTCCCTCCTATGAAATTTACAACCTCTCTTTTCCTATAATCACAATTTACCCAAAGATTTCTAGAATTTCCTTCAGAATCATGCTTCTCTTTTAAAGGCAAAAATGCCTTTTAAGCTTCTCAACTAGTTCCGTAATTTGTTAAAATATTTGGTTGATTTTTGTTTTTGTTTTTTTCACTCCAATCCAATGTACAGAACACCGGTTTGATTGGGTATAATCTACTATTAATAATAGTTTGCAAATGAGTTCATTCTTTATTAAATGAGTTTATACTCAAGCTTTTAATTAAGCTCAGTCTCATTGATTGTACGTAAATGTGCTTTCTTGAGAGGAAAAGAAATGTTGGAGAGACAGTAAGCTTGCAGGGACTTGCAGGGGGAAACAAAGAAGCTTATCTTATCTGCATCATGGACCACACGTGTCAGATAAGTGAATGTCATTTCTCCTATGTGTTGTCGTGGAAGAAGCTGAGAAAATGACTCTTGTAGAAAACACCAAACCTTTGAACTCCCCCATAGGGTGTCTGAACAATAATACACACATTTCTCTTTTTATGCAGGTCAGAAGAAAAATATTTTAAACGTTTCAAGTTATTTCTTAGTCATTACAAATCGGAGACTGATTGGCAGTTTTTCAGTTACAGAAAAAGAACAAATTTTGAAAGCAGCGTTTTACCTTTTTTTTTTTTTTTTTTTACTGAGGACAAACAAAAAAGTACAAGTAGAATTACCTTTTGCAAACTCCTTGCAAAACAATTCAAATATCTAATTTAATTGCCTAATCTAATGTGACATGAAAGAGAATGCCATCAGCACAGATTCATTTAACTGAGCACACAGTGAAATTATACCCAAGAAACTGGCTACTGGCTTGAAGTTTCTTTTGTGCCGCAAAACCTAGAACACTGACTATGTCCTTAACACATTTATCATCATCGTGAAATTATCAAACACAATACGTACTGCAAGAGATTATAAAAATAATTCTTTTTTAACTTGTTAAAAAGATTTTCAGAGTGTTTCCTTGTTGGCATAAAGTTTATGTTGCGGGGTGCCTGGGTGGCTCAGTCATTAAGCATCTGCCTTCAGCTCGGGTCATGATCCCAGGGTGCTGGGATCGAGCCCTGCGTGGGGCTCCCTGCTCTGCGGGAAGCCTGCTTCTCCCTCTCCCCATCCCCCTGCCTGTGTTCCCTCTCTCGCTGGGTATCTTTCTGTCAAATAAATAAATAAAATCTTTTAAAATAATTAAAAATAATAAAGTTTATGTTGGAAGCATAGACTCTTGAAAGATGGCATATATTTGAATGCAACTACTAAATTGTAACATTTCTTATACAATGCCAGGAATGCTATTTCTTTACTTCAATGTATATCTTATTCCAAAGTGATTAGCGTTATAAGCTTACTACTTTGATAAATTTTCTCATGATTAGAAACATGAAAGTGTGCCAATATTTTAGGACAGGTTCCATACCATCATCAACTTAGTAAATTTTTTTGAGCACTTTTCATGTTCAGGTTCTACTCTAGATCCAGAGAATCCAGAGATTATTAAATAGAAACAACTCCTGCTATCAAGGGCCAAAACTCTATTGGAAGAGAAACAGACATAAACAAAAGAGGTAATTACATTATAGAAGCAGAGTGGTAGGACCAGGAAAATGATCAGTGGTGACTTTATAAGGATGTAAATTTTGTATATAAATTTAAAAACCAAATAAGAATTTGGCAGATACACAATTTGTGGAAAGGCTTTGCAGGGAAAGGACATAATATTTCCCAGTAAGGACAGTGGCACCTAAAAGACCTCATATGTTTACAGAGCCTTAGGTAATTATGGATCACTGGAATTCAGGAAGAATCCAAAGGGCACTGTACCAGAAAAGTAGATTTGCAAGTCAATTACAAGAACATATACTAAAAGATGGCGGGCCACTAAAGAGTTTGCATAGAGAAGTGACAGGATTTTATTTGGGTTTTAAAAAGATGACCCCAGTGCAAGGAGCAGTATGAAGTCTATGAATTAATAAAACTCTCAATCCTTCCTAATAATTTAAGTTTTAATGAAATCGAATTCAAATGCCAATAAGGCTGTTGTCTTGTTTGGTTTTGGTGGGTTAAACATGACAGTCGTTCTCAAATTTAGATTGTTAAGCTAAGTGTTTTACATTAAATCTCTCATTTGATCCTGCAATCTAAAGAAGTAAATATCATAATTATGCCTATTTATCATATAAGAATTCTGAAGGTGGGCAAGTTAAATAACTTATCCAAAACCACTCTGACCCCATAGCTTATTCTCTTTAAAATGTGATATATGATGTTTTTGTGGCAATATTTATAATGTCAGAAATTTTTAAATAATCTAAATGTGAAGCTGTAAGAGAATCAATACATAAATTATGGTAGAGTCATACAAATGATATTATATAATCATAAAAATACATTTTGAAGCATAATAATGACATGGAGAAATGCTTGTAATATAATGATAAATGGAAAAGAAAAGCATGGGGAAATTGGAGTTATATTATTATCTAATTAAAAGGAAAAGGAAGAAGGAAAAAGAAAAAGAAGGTGAGAAGTATGAGGAAAAGAATAGGTATTGGAGCTTACAAGGTGGGAAAGACAAAGGAAATATTTTAAGATATATCAGTAGGGTTTATTTTGGAGTGGTGTAGTCACGGGCCAGTTTTGTTTTCTTTCTAGGCATTTGGTTTTTAAATATTCTATAAGATGTATGTACTTCTATCATTAGAAAACAAAGGAATGTATTTTCTTTCTGAATAATTGATTCTAATGACTTCAATGGAATTATGTAGCTGAACTCAGATTTTGTTGGAGGCAAAACATTAACATTTGCTTGTTACTTATCCTCAAAGGTAGATACTTTTTTTCAGATAATGAATCCGAGTTTCAGAGAGGTGAGGTAATTCAGCCAAGGTCAATGCAACAAGGGAGCGGAAGAGCCAGGATCAGAACCCAGATCAACGTGTCTCCAGCACATAATTATTCTTTAATTTTTGTTTGTTTCATTGAAGTGAAATTCATAGAACATAAAAGTAAATCTTTTAAAGCGAAAAATTTAGTAGCATGTAGTACATTCACAATATTGTACAACTACTACCACTATCTAGTCCTAAAGCATTTTCACCACCCCAAAGGGAAACCCTGTAGTATTAAGCAGCTGCTTTTCTTTTCTGCCCACCGCGAGCCTCTGGCAACTACTAATCTACATTCTGTCTTTATGGACATGCCTAGTCTGGATGTTTCATGTAAATAGAATCATACAATATGTGACCTTTTATGTTTGGTTTCTTTTCCTTAGTATGCTGTCGCATGAATCAGTACCTCATTCTTTTTTATGGCTGAATAATAATTCCATTGTATAGATATACCACAATTTGTTTATCCATTCAATCCTTTGATGGACATTTGAACTGTTTCCACCTTTTGGCTACTGTAAAGTGCTACTATGAGTGATCGTTCTTTGAAAGACCCATAAGAGCTCTTGATTGCTGAAAGTTTTATTTAAACATAGAATTTTGTATGTAGAAGTACAAGAATCAAATATCAAAATAGAATAAAATCACAAATTATTAGCTCCCAAATAATCAGAACTATCAAGTAAGTTATTTTCTTTAAGGTGTAAATCATTGTGCAGATGAAAAGAATTGGACATCGAAATTTTAAACAAGTATCTATAATATTCAGGGAAATTGTATGATCAGTTTTTTGTGGGGTAAATTTGAGAAGACTTGATAGAAAGAGTCAAGCAAGTAACTGTAGAAGTCTATCAATACAGATGTGACCAAGAGGGCCACTGATCCTTTCCTTCACCCCAACCTCTTCTCCCAGGTGAGGTGTCTCAATTTGGCTTCACATATTCCTCCGCACTAAATTCTTCCCTTATCAGTTTCAATTCACACCAACTCTTAAGTGAATGTTCATAAAATTTTCTCAAGTTACAAAGAAGGGTTACAATAAAGAACCAGCAGTCTTTTTGCTAGCAGAATTCTGCCTCCTCCCCAACTCCCAAACCCAGATCAGCTCCCACACCACCTGTTCTAATAAATAAGAGTGCTACTCACATCCTCTTTCCTCAGAAACGTGGGTGACAGCCATGCTCAAGACGAGTCTCAGTTTTGACCCAAAATGTCTGACTACACAGTCATTACAAACAACTAAAGTGGCTATCCCTAAGAAGAATTCTGATGAGTCAGATTTCTTTATTTTACACTGAAACACAGGATACAAGAGAGGAGGAATTCTTACAGGGAAGGTAGAGGAGTATATAAATGATAAAAAGAAACAAAATTAAGAAGAGCACCAGAGGCAAGAACTGGACTGGCACAGAAGAGCTCCTGTAATGAGCAGATATAACCAGGAGGAAGAAAGAAGAGGGGGAAATCAGGATTGGTGGTAACTGAACCTTTCTGTTTCCCTAGGAGGGTGTGAATTTTTGCATCATAAGAAGATGAGAAGAAGGAAACAATTGGAATGCTGGTTTATTAAACTGGAACTCACTTTCCAATGGAAACAACATGGAAAACAGTGTGGAGTCAAAATCTTCCTCCTTGGGACAACCCAATGATTAGCCATGAATCCCAAAATACCTTTGTTTCTCTCATGGTGAAATTTAGTAAAGACTTCTGTATAACAAAATGTGTGAATAACAGATATGAAAAGATAGATTGGGGATTACATGTTGTCGTTATAATTACTTAACACCTAGGCACCTAACGGGCACATACAAATTTGTAACAGAAATTATTGAGACCACAACATAAAACTACCAAAGACCCTAACTACCTGAAAGGAGAATTTATAAATAAAAGAAACATAAAAAGAAAGATCTAACCTCAGAGTCTAAGAAATACAAGTTAACCCAACACCAAAATATGTTATACAGCAGACATAAGCAAAATTTTGTCTCATTTTCATGTTCATCGCTAGTGTTGACTAGAATGAGAATTGTAATATTTAAGCATCGTTGATGACAGTACAACCTGGCACAACTTTGGAATTCAGTATGGTTGGAAATATGGCTCAAGGACTGGAAAAGTGTTTCTACTCATGGATATAGTCATTCCACTGCTGAAAACGTTGCATAAGCCAAAAAATGGGGGAAAGTTACATATCCAGAAATGTGTATTGCAGCAATACTTATAAATACTTGGAAATAGTTCAGTAGATAAGTAGTGACGGAGACTAGAGTACAAACACTTTATGAAATATAAAAACATTAAAATGATAATTAAGAAAGCTATGTATCAAAATAGACAATGCTTATTCTGAGTTTAATTTTTTTAAAAAGCAAAATATAGAGGCGCCTGGGTGGCTCATTCGGTTAAGCATCTGACTTTGGCTCAGGTCATGATCTCAGGGTCCTGGGATCGAGTCCCATGTTGGGCTCCCTGCTCCGCGGGGAGTCTGCTTCTCCCTCTCCCACTGCCCCTCCTCCTGCTCATGCTTGCACGCTCTCTCTCTCTCTCTCTCTTTCTGTCAAATAAATAAGTAAATCTTTTTTTTTTAAGGCAAAATATAAAAATTCTGTGTGTTTTACCATGGTGTAGAAATAATGTATACTTAAGGATAATGCCTGGAAGAAACCTCAGACTACTACACAGTAAACTTGGTTGGAGCATTAAGGTTAAGACTTTTTGTCTTTTCTTTGTTTAGAAATCCATTTATATGGCTATGATATTTGTTTAGTAAATGCAATTGCATAAGTGCCATCTTAATAACTCACATTTACAAGTATAAAGTTATATTTGCACAGAGTTGTTGTTTTTAGCCACACAATACCTGTGTGATTTATTGCCATTGATGTGACATTGTATTGCTCAGGATTGTTCCATGCTCCTTGAACACTTGAAGACTCTACTGTACAATTTAAAAAGAGATTTTGTGAGGATCATTCTCAAAACCAATCTTGGAGATCACTTTGTTTTCTGTTTTCTAGAAAAGTAGCCATTATTCCTAACTGCCCTCATTAGTTTCATCTTCTCAACAATTTTTATTTTTAAAACTGTCAAAATAGATGCTAAACTTTTACTAAAAAAAGAAACTAAAGCTGAGAAAATAAACTAATAATAAGGATTTAATGCATTCTAAAAAATTTCAGTAAGTGGATGTGTGAATAAATAGATACATAAAAAAACATAATTAGAATGTGTTACTTTATGACATTCCTTGATATTAAATACTTTATTTTTTAAAAGATTTTATCTATTTATTTGAGAGAGAGAGAGAAAGTGCACGAGCATGAGCTGGGGGTGGGAGGGGAGGAGCAGAGGGAGAGGGAGAAGCGGACTCCCCACTGAACAGGGAGCCCTGAGATCATGACCTGAGCCAAAGGCAGGCGCTCAACCGCTGAGCCATCCAGGTGCCCCATATATTAAATACTTTAATAATACAAATTACTGGCGGTTGGAGATTAGTTTTACTAGTATGCTGGCTCCTAGGCACCCAAGAACTTAAATGAAGCCCTGCACACTCCAAAGGGATAGAAGTAGACAGAAATTGTGATGTAAGTCCATGCAAAGGATGAGGCAATAATCTAATCATGCGACTCTTTAGTTCGATTTTAATATTCCCCAAACTTTGATCAGTGGAATAATAATGATCCTCACTGTGTATGAGAACATCCTTAAAAAATAGTGTGGTTAGAAGTTAAAATACAATGAAAAATGTTACATGTTGCAACTCTCTTTACCATAGATTAGTTTTAACTCAACAGTGTCTGAAACTATTTATCAGAAACTCTTACTGATTGCTGATTAATCTATTAATATCTGTGGGATACTAGGAATATCAACCTGTTACTATCTCATGGGACACTGGGAACACAATTTGGAAAAGAATTCCTTTAATACAACTAGCTTATCCTTGTTTGATTGTAGGAGTCTTTGCTTTTACCAGAGCTATTGGAAGAATTTGTTTCTTTCACCCAAAAGAAAAAGTACCCATTTCTTCCATTAACTTCAAATAGCCACATCCCTATAAAAGCCAACACATACCATTTTAAAGAAATAATTGAACCACGTAACTCCAGATAAATATGGGAAATACACAACAGAGCCACCATCATGTATGTTGTGTGTTGCACAAAAAAACATATTTTGGATCAATGGCTATTGTTCCCTATTAGAAAAAATGTGTGTAACAGGTCCCAAAATAACTAAAGAGAATCTTTGTAGGATTGTACCTTACTCTTTTCTTGGCTAGGACTTGCTTATCTCTCTTGCAAGTTTAAGGGTTTGTTTGTTTTGAGGAGAAGGAGGGTAGCAAGTGAACAGGTGTTTCTCCTAAAAAAAATTTATTAAAAAAAAAAAAACTTGTTGTCCAGCCTACACAGGTAAGAGTTTATGATATTGGTTCTAAGTGGCCATGTTAGCCATGGGTGGGAAGAATTTGGATCCACATCAATGACCTCTGCAGTCAATGGCAGAACTCGATAGATCAGGGGGTACAGTGGTGGAGGAATTATAAGCAGATGGTCTGTTGAGCACCTTGGGGTATCCGCATATCACGCCATTGCCTTGAGCATCCTGGGAACTCACTGGGGCTCTCTTCCTCTATGTAGTTACATGGAAAGGTAACAATCAAGCTAACATAATAACCAATGCATGACTCAGACAAAAACAGGAATGCTTTTTCTCCTTAGACTACCAGATTTAGAGCAGTTTTGCAAAACCATTATACTCCAAGCCCACAGGCTTACGCAATGTAGAGTTCGGCTTACAAGGAAATTACATTTATGAATTACATTATGACAAAGCTCCCATTTATTTAAGGCTTGTCATGCACTGGCCTGTGTTGATTGCTTTGCATGGATGATTTCATTTGTTATTCACAGCAACCCTATGACATAGACCATTTTATTCTCACCATCTTAAGCATGAGAAAACGGAAAAACAGAGAGGGTTAGTAACTCGCCACAGAGTACATAGCTTATTCTCACTGCTGGTCTAGATGAAAACGCAAATTGTAATATCGATGCATCATTGACGACAGTGCAACCTGCTATGATTTGGGGATGCAATATGCAAATATGGCTCAAGCACTGGAAACGTGGTTCTACTCTTTCGCAATTCCTCTGCCAAAAACATTGACATCTGGACTCTGCTGACCCTAGAAGGACTGCCCACCCAGGATTAGCCAGTTCCTAGAGAGAGTAAACAACTAGCCAATCAGTGTACCTCCCAAGTACAAATCAATCAATCCAGAGCCCATATCTCCAACCACCTCCTTTGTCATGCTCTCACACCCTGGACCACCATCTACCTGCCCTGATCACCACAGGGCCAGGTACCAATCAATTAGGGACAGCCCCCGTGTCCCCAGAGCCTGCTGAAATTATTCAAACTAGGCAATGCTAATTCTACTTATTCTGCCTCTTCTGTTCCTTCCCATTGAAACCATAATAAAAACCTCTTCCCCACAATTTCTTCCTCTCCCTCTGCCTCCTCAACATCCTGGTGCTTCCTCATGCGGCCCTCCAAGGTATGACATACCCATTCTCTTGCGATCTCTGAGTGTCACCAACGATGTCTTCAATGACAGTCGTCTCCTGATCTGTCGGTCTCACCATACTTGAGTAATAATGAAACCTGTATTTTAAATTTTCTGTGATCTCAACATCTGTAATCTTTTTATTGACTGCCCAGACACCTATTGTCCGTCAGGTGCATACAAAGCCTTCTATGGTCGGGTAGGTAAAACCCTCCTATATCTGCCAAGGGCTTTTAAACATAGGAATAAAAATGCCACCAAATGCCTTCAATAACCTTTCATCAGCTTCACACGTCATTGTATTGTTCTGTTAAAATGCAAGTGAATTTAAAGTTCTAGAAAGAGTTATCCCAATTTCTATTGCCAGATTAATAAGTAAATTAATATTGTTAAGATAAGAAGCCTATCGGTATATTTTTAATACATAATGACTAGTTTTATGGCCTGAGAAATTGCTTGTCCTGGTAAATTGCTACATCAGTCTGCATTAGACATTGGATGTGTACATTCAAAAGGTATGATTTCAAGACTTACTTTTCTAGTTAGAGTTGTATGAATGTAATTACCATCAATTCTAACATCTGGAATTAACAGGATAAAAACTCAACATTTGCGAAATTACCGTGTTTTTTGATTATTTATTTTAAATGGCTAAATCGATTTCTTCTTTTCAAAAAAAAAAAAAATTGTAGGGGGAAAAATTCTCCCAGGCTAAGACCCGATGAGCAGAGCTTTAGCCTAGAGCAAATTTTTACAGCTCAGTTATAAACCCCTGAAATAGGAGTTCATAATGGAAACAGCTGCTCAACCTTAACTATGGCGGGTGCCACTATAATAAAAACGGCAGGAGTTCACATTAACATTGGCTTCCCCTTACACTCTTTCCTGTTACCCATCCGTTAACCAAACTACACTACCTAATGGAGGTAAAGGCTACAGCTCTGACTCCCAACAAAAAAAACAAGATAGGCAACTTACAGGTGGTAAATAACATATTCCCCCGAACACGAGAATGTACACAAATATCCCCTGGGGGCTAATCTCCAATCTAGACAATAACATCCCACTCCAATGATTTCAAATTAGGAATAATATCCCAGCCCACAAAACGCTAGGCAATGACACCTATTTCCTGTTTCTTTTCGGAAATGTATTACATTTGCCATACTTGTAGAGAGGATATAATATTCTAAAAAAAAATTCACCTCTATAATGGAGCTATCTTTTTAATACATGCATAATATACTGACAGGTGGATGATTTCCTGAAATTAGAAACAATATTTGAATTCAAATAACTGAATATTTCATCCAGCGATAACTCCCACAGTGTGATTCAGACTGAAATGCAAAGGAGTTCTACTTGAGTGCCATCTTTGAAATCCTTGAGAGTGAGGAAAGAACCAATATTCTTTAGTGTTTATAATATGCCAGGGGCTTTGTGTCTATTATTTAATTCTTACAACAAAATTTATCATGACCCCCGTTTACCCGTGAGAAAGTTGAGGCTTAGGTTAGGTAAGTATCTTTTTCTTTTCATGGAGCTACTAAGTACAGGGGTAGGGATACAACACACTTTTGTGTGATGATAAACTAACTGTACTGTTGGCTTACAAAGGAGAAAGGAGAGAGAAGGTAACATATTCATTAGTTTTCTTATCTGCAGACAATTGCTTTAGAGAGCTTTAAAGTTCAAAGAGTTTATTCTGAAAGTTTGGAATATAAGGTGATTTTATTTGCAAAGTTTGGATATCAGGTGAATTTATTATGGTTGCATAGATTTGGCACCTGTGCTGACCAAGAGGATTGACTTCTAAGGTTTCGCATGGAACCTGGCCAACACAGGACCCTGGCCAACTCACCGTCCAGTGAATGCCTGCCTCCCTGTGTGAATGTGATGCTGTGGAATTTGCCTTATAGAGAGCTCCCTTATAATAATATCCTTTTGGAATCTTTCTTCTTTTTTTTTTATTTTATTTATTTGAGAGAGAGAGAGAGCACGAGCGGGAAGGGGGGCTGCGCATAGAGGGAGAGGGAGAAGCAGACTCCCCAATGAGCAGGAAGCCCAACGTGGGATTCTGTCCCAGGACCCTGGGATCATGACCTGGGCAGAAGGCAGAGATGTTTAACCAACTGGGCCATCCAGGCACCCCCCCCTTTGGGAATCTTTAGTCATAAGCCACCTTCCCCACCACTTGGTCTTGAGTTCCATTCTGTACATGACAATGTGACGATAGCAAAGTCTCACCACATAAGTCCCAGTCTGTTTCCACATGAAGGTAAGCTTTGTTCTGACATCCCGTAAAGCCCGTGGCCAGCCTATTTTTCATTTGAAACTCTTTAAAGCAAAGATGTCACTGAATAAAATGTAAACACTTGAATGACTGTTATTTTAACATAACCACCCTCTGAACCATTTTCAAAACTAAACTGAGATCTTGGTTGTGAAACAGGTAGGAGGAATGAAGAGTGAAATCCCACAATCTCCATGAAGCCATCTTGACAAACTGGACGTGGGGTATTGATTTCTACTCAACATAACTCTGTCTGAGCATGCAACATCCCTGCCTCTTCGCTCATTGCTAAAAAATACAGTGGTGCCATTGTCTCTAATGCAAATGTCTTAGATATTTACATGGTTTCTGAACTAGGTTATTGTTTATATCATCACCTGTATAGTCTATGATCTTTTATTTTTCCAGAATGATTTTGGAAAGTAAGGAAGCAACTACTACTCTTTGATTCATTTGTGAGGTACAGCCCACAATATGTCCAGGTGAATAGTTTAAATAAATAGTTTTAATAAATATTGTTACTTTAAAGACAGCCAGTATTATAAAGATTTCTCTATAATATAGGTATATATTTTCTTTCTAAAATTTATATATATAACCTGTATAGCTTTGGAAAGCTCTTAGTAGTAATGTACAATTACTCTTCTGGAAAGTTTACAAGTCACATGTATATGTTATTGTATATATAATTCCAGGAAAGTTAAAAGACCTCTTTGCTTACCTATGACCTGCCTAGATGTACAAAAACCCTAAGTTAAGATCCTTGATTTCAGGAACTCTTGTAAGTATAATTTTTTCCCCAAGATTCTTCTGGAATACATATGAAAAATATGATTCAGAATAAGAAATTTAGATTCCATTCCTAGATCTCCTACTGCATGACGTTAAAAATGCCTTCTTTCTCCTTCTTAACCAGTCTTCTACTTTTGACCATGATAGGACCAAAGTCACTGGGGGCTCATCCTTGAACATTTTTTTTTAAGACTTTACTTATTTATTTGTCAGAGAGAGAGCACAAGCAGGGATTGCTGCAGGCAGAGGCAGAAGGAGAAGCAGACTCCTCACTGTGCAAGGAGCCCAATGAGGGACTCGATCCCAAGACGCTGAGATCATGACCTGAGCCAAAGGTAGACGCTTATCCGACTGAGCCACCAAGGAGTCCCTGCACATTTTTACATCAAATAATTTACGAGGGAGAGAAACTAGTGGAAAGGCACCTGACTTACTAGATACACACACACAAATATATATATTTCTTTAAAGCAAAAGATAGTTGCTTTGGAAAGCTTTAAAAATCTGAGGTGGGGGGGCGCCTGGGTGGCTCAGTCGGTTAAGCATCTGCCTTCGGCTCAGGTCATGATCTCAGGGTCCTGGGATCAAGCCCCACCTTGGGCTTCTGCTCAGCAAGGAGCCTGCTTCTCCCTCTGCCTCTGAGGCTCCCCCTGCTTGTGCTCTCTCTCTATGTCAAACAAACAAATAAAATCTTAAAAAATAATAAAATAAAATCTTAGGGGGTTGTTCTTAGTCCTTATAAATTGCAGTGATGTATATTTTGTGAGATCTCTTGGAAGCTGTTTTCGCAACCAGGCTTCTCGTGCTTACCTGTTTATGGAAGGACTGTCCATTACAAGATTTTACTTGACCTTGGAAAATACAGAGGACCCAGTGAGACGTTAAACTGTTAGACACAGCACCATAGCAGTGGTTCTCCGAGTGTGGCCCCTAGACCAGCTGCTAGCAATACGTAGGAACTTGTTAGCTACGCAAATCCTCAGCCCCGCCCCCAAGACCTGCGGAAACTCTGGGGATGGGGCCCAGCAAGCCCTCCAGGGGATTCTGGTCGGGAATCACAGAGCTTCTCCTTCCACGGGAAGCTGTATTTTAACAGTAACCTGAGCCCACAGGCACACCTGAGTCCCAGTAGAGATACTCCACTCTCCTCGGCTCTCCCAGGCTGACAAATCATTTCCCCATGACTCGACCCCACTTTCCACATCAAAACTTGCTCAGAAGTCTCTGTTCACATCAAGATATAAAAGACTTAAGTCTCAAAAGATCAAAGAGATGAAAATCTGGGCATTTGAGGGAGACGAGGATTTCTTGCAGGTGTAAGCCCTTCTCAAAGAGTGTCTTTCTATTGCTTGGGTGAGGAAAGAAAATCCCGTTTAAGCGAATAAACAAATATGCATGTTGTTCTTTTAAAAATAGATATGTACGTGTTTCCTTAATTTTTGGCTTAGCTTCTTCAGTTCATCAAAGTCCAAGTGAATTTTACTAGCAGTTTCCCTGGAGAATCACTGATGATAATTATTATTGGAAAAAAAAAAACCTACATTTTAAATTACAGTTACAAATCAAATATATATATTTTTTTACTTTGAATTTTCACCATATTGTACAAAAACATCTAATTATTCTCACTCTACATAGTAAGCTATAAAGTGCCTTAGGGGACTGATTGGTTTATCAATTCAATTAGAAAGTTGGTTGTTTTGATTAACGTCAACTATTATCTATTATAATGAGTATCATAATGCCATCCAATTAAGACAAAGAAAGTGCTTGGAAATCTCTAGACCTATTGCCGGTATGGGTAAAAATAAAAAAAAAATTAAAATGGCTGTCTGGGTTTATTCAATATAGAAACAGCCCTACAAATCTCTCTCTGGAATCACTAAATTCTAGAACTCTGTAAAAATGGGTGCATGTGATGATCATCATGAGGCATCAAGAAAGGGTTCCGTCATGTCCGTGTGCTCTGTTTCAGGAGACAGAGAAATGGAGTTGGTGAGAGGCTGCGATAGTGTTTAGTATTTACCACTGGATTTAAAGCAGGAAGAAAATGAAGGGCTACCTTCCTTTTCCATGACAAGTACTCTAAAACTGATACTGCTAAGGATACCTCAGTGCTTCACAAAGGCCTTTCCTTGCCCCAAGGTCCCAGAAGACATGGCGGACTCCTCTTGGCAGCAGTGGGCGACTTGGATTCTGACCTTGTAGGATGGGGCAGGATAGTGGGGTCGTCTGCCCACCTCCCATGACCAGTGTGCCCCCCCTGGTTCCAGAATCCTGGGTAGTCTGAAAGAATGTCCAGATGCCTGGGCTATGCCTTTGGATAATCATTTAATATCTACATACCTCTGTCGTCCTCTCAATATGGGAATAGACTCAGAATTATTTTAAGAGGAAATTGATGATTCTTTTGGAGGCCTATTGAAGAGTAAAAAGAACTTAGTCTGCTCAGGCTACCGTAACAAAACACCACAGATGGGGTAGCTGAAAACAGCAGAAATTATTTCTCACGGTTCCGAAGGCTAAAAGTCCAAGATCAAGGTGTCAGAAGATTCAGGTCCTGGGGAGAGCTCTCTGCTTGGCTTGCCTTCAGCTGCCTTCTCCCTGTGATCTCATAAATGGTGCAGCGAAAGAGAGTTCTGGTGTCTCTTCCTCTTCTTACGAGGGCACCAACCTTATAGGATCAGGGCCCCACCCTTAGGACCTCCCTTAACTTTAATTATCTCCTTATTCCAAAAACAGTCGCACTGGGGGTCAGGGCTTTAACATATGAATTTAGGGAGACACAACTCAGTCCATAGCAAGAACTACACTAATGCAGATTTTTTTTTTTACATGTTATAGAACCAACTCAGAGACAGCCCTCAGTTCATGTTGTTTCTATTTTTTTAGCTATAGCAAAATTATATTTTTTCAAGTGTCTTATCTGGGAGGGGGGGACAGAATAAGAAGTTAAAGTTTATGATAATTTACTACTTACGGAGTGACAGGTATTCTGAATTTGGACAAGGCAAATATAAAAGGGGGATATTATTGCATACTTATATAACTGAGACATTTCTTTGGGTTGTGCCTGAGTGCCCTGAATTCTCCCTGCGATTCTCTGTGTTTCTGCTTCACTAACTTCCCTTTTTGCCTGTGGATGTTAAGATTATCATTTTATGATGTGTCCAAACAAAGGACGATATTTGGGTCAAAAATATTAGATTCTCCAGATTCTCTTAATCCATTTGCAAAGAATTGTTAGCTATGAGTCAGATGTTTTAGGTGACTTGGATCATGAGTCCCCTTGTACCTTTGCATTTTTTTTTTAATCATGATAAGTGCCCTTAATCCCCATATCATTTATTTCCCCCATCCCCCCACCCACCTCCCTACTGCTAACTATCCGTTTGTTCTCTATGGTTAAGAGCCTATTTCTTAGTTTCTCCCTCTCTCTCTCTCTCTCTCTCTTTTCTTTGCTTGTTTGTTTTGCTTATTAAATTCCACACATGAGTGCTATCTCATGGTATTTGTCTTTCTCTGGCTGACTTATTTCACTTAGCATTATCCTCTCTAACTCTACCCATGTTGTGGCAAATGGCAGGATTCCATTCTTTTTGATGGCTGCCATTCACCTATCAATGACCACTTGCGCTTGCTTTTGTAAATAAAGCTGCAATAAACACAGGGGTCCATGTATCCCTTAGAATTAATGTTTTTATATTTTTGGGGTAAACACCTGCTGGTTTGATAGCTGGATTGTAAGGATTTTTAATTTTTTTTAATTTTTAAATTTTTTTTATTTTTGTTTGAGGAAACTCCATACTGTTTTCCACAGTGATTGCACAGTTAGCAGTCCCACCAACAGTGCACAAGGATTCCTTTTTCCACATCCTTGTTGACACTTGTTGTTTCTTCCTCTCTGCATTTTAGATGAATTTATTTTTGTGGATGATGCTGATCTCACATACAAACTTGCTTGCACCTAGAGCTCTGGCACTATCACTGAACTTGATCATAAATAAGTTTTAAAAGTTTGAGATATTTTATTTCATTTTAGGATGAATACTTCTGTGGGGGAGTGGTCTTGATGATAAAACTTAGGTTGAATGAAAAACCATTTTGGCCAACTTCCTAACCTGAGACTATACTGTTTGTTTTTTGTTTGTTTGTGATCTGGATAGGTCTTGAAGCCAAAATCATCAGGAAGTAACAACTGTGATGTGCTTGTATGTATGCATATATGGATATACGGATATACCTACATATATGTGTACCATGTATGTATTTCTCACTGGTAATCTAATCTAATCTAATATCTCTTTCCAATTGCCATGATCTATTTGAAAACAACAGTTGGTTTTCGTTCCATGAAAGAACAAATTGATTCCTTCAGGTGCACACCCTGGCTTCTTAATGGCAAAACCTGACTGCTCCAGCAAGCTGATTCAGCAAAATGAGCTCTGAATTGGTCTATTAGTCACAGTGAGGGGAAGCTTCAAACCAGAATGGCTCACTGGTGTATCGTAAAGATGGAAAGTGGTCTTTCAGAGAGTGGTTCTCCTCTCCACCTTTGAACACATTTCCTCTTGTGACTGATAGGTGTCAGCTGTCAGGCAGCCAAATGACCTGAAAAAATGTGCTGAGAGTAGGATCAGTTCAAGTCTATGATTTAACATGTTTTAGACGGAAGTTGTGGAGATGTTTCAGGAGAAAACTTATTTTCTCCTGTTTTTTTCCTTTCCCTTTCTCACAAGGTTGCAAGGCTCCAAGACATTTCCAATCCACACCCCTGTTGCATCCCAGGCAAACCCCTCTTTTATACTGGTTGGGTGTCTAAGAAGCTACTTAAACAGAGCTACGATTCTTGTCCTCCATTTTTCCTGTGCTCCTGCAGGTTGAATCATTTGTAAGGAACAAACTATAATGAATTAGACACATTTTGAGCAAGAAATTCATTTGCCTCACATTGAAATATCAAGAAAAGTGAGTGAGTGAGAGAATGTGTGTGTGTGAGAGAGAGAGACTATGGGGAAAAAAAAAGATCATATATAAGAGGAAAAATGAAAAGTTTGATCTACATGAATAAAGCAGCACTTTTCCTTGATGCTTTGATGCTTGATTTTTATTTTAAAACTTTCTGCATAAAGCAGAGAAATGTCTAAATTCATATTCCATGAAATCTGTGAGCTCAGCTACTGCTTCTTCTTTAATGTAATGTCTTTAGGACATGAACCCATTACAATAATGATCTGATTGGTAAAGAGGGGTCATTAGATAGTTTTCTCCAAAGAGATAGCTGCCAGAAAGGAGCAGTGATTCAAGGTAGAAAAGGTTTTTTTCTAAAATTTCCATTTTGCCATTTTATCTAGAGTAAAAAATTTATTCTTCCATGCCCGATAAATTCCCAAGAGTTTGGAGTTCTGATAATAGCAGATTTCTTTACATGCACAGTAATTGTTGAACACTCATTATGAATGGGCTTCCTAAGCACATTTTTAATGCATGTACATTGTTTCCATGAATGAAATTGTGCATGTATTGAGGGACAAAATATAGCCACTGGGAAGCATGATACTGAGTATTTTGCATTAATATATGAAACACAGGAAAAAGAAATCAAGCTGCTTGAATAAGCTCCTCTCACCAACAGTATAAAATCAACCACATTCCTTTAACTATTATGCAATGTATATGTCTTCCTTTTCAGATTTAGAGCATATTTCTGAATATTTCCAGTTCCTGTCTGATTTTATAAATTGGAAATGCTCACTTAGAACACAAGGACTCTTGGATTGAAGGTGATCAAGAATCAATTCTTATGACTGCACAGGAAGGTATTTCTATATTTTAAAATCACAGCAGTGGGTTTCTGGAGTGTTCTTTTGCAAAATATATGTATATATTTGAAGGTTTTTCCTAGAAAAACCCAGGGAAGTGGGGCTGGATGCTTCCCTCAGCGATGGTGGTTGGTGGGCGGGTCAGTAGGGAGTTCAGACTTTGAAACTAGAAGGAGATATGTAAATCTCCAGCAAACTGCAACAGACAGCTAAGATGAAGGAAAAGGGTTTCCATGAATCACTGATCAAATATTTATTTAATGTCTACTATGGGACAGACAAAAATCCTTGCCATCAGGAAGCCTACATTCTTGCGGCATTAACATCCTAGTGAGACTTATTATAGTCTAGTGAATTTTGGCATCTTTCTAAAGGGATTAGACTCATTCCAGGTTCTAGTTTAATACAAGATAAACAAATTGTGGTCAAGTTCATAATAAATGAACTTCACCAAGTGTTATTTTGGTGAGCTGGTGAACATATTTCAGGGGAAATAAATAGCATAAGGAGAAAAAGGGAAAAAAATGTAATTAGAGTTGAAGTTTAAGTGAGATTTACCTGCTTTCTTGTTTTGTATTGGGAGGAGGGTAACCTCTGATCTTTATGTCATCTTCATGTTTCTTGCCTGTTGTATTTGTTTTCTAGTGATGGGTAACAAATTACTATAAAATTAGCAGCTTAAAACATCAAAGATGGATTATCACCGACGTTTCATGGATCTAGAACCTGGTCTCACCAGGTTGAAATCAATTTGTTGGCCAGGGTTTGACCTCATCTGGAGTTCAGTGTCTTCTTCCAAGCTCACTGGTTGGTTGTAGGCAGAGTTTACTGTCTTGCAGTTGTGGGACTGAGGTCCCCAGTTCCTTGATGACTGTTGGCTATCGGTTGCTCTCAGTCCCTAGATGCCTCTAGCTCACAGGTCGTCTCACAGCAGACTATTTATATCAGAAAATCTCTACTCTTAAGGACTTAACTGATGGAGTGAAGCTCACCCAGAATCATCTCCCTTTTGATTAATTCAACGTCAACCCATCTAGGGGCACCTGGGTGGCTCAGTCGGTTAAGCGTCTGCCTTTGGCTCACGTCATGATCTCAGGGTCCTGGGACTGAGCCCCTGCTCAGTGGGAAGTCTCTTTCCCCTCGGTTCGTGCTCTCCCTCTCTCTCTCAAGTGAATAAATTAAAAATCTTAAAAAAAAATAAGTCAACCCATCTATAAAATCCCTTTACCTTTGCCAAATGTCATATAATGTAACCTAATCATAAGGGCGACGTCCCATCGTAGTCACTTGAACAAAGTTAAACTACTCACTAAGCAGCGATTCACTAAAAATTCAGTGAAGGGGCCTGCTCAAAAGTTTCTAAGTGAGCAAATGATGGCAAATGAACAGTAGCACAACCTAGATTACGAACTGTCACTGCTTTGGGGTTTATTTTGTGTTGGTCTTATTTATATTAATGAAATTCATAGCATTTTAAAAGTCACTTTTGACTTCTGTCCCTCAAACATATATTTTTCTTAGGGTCCTAAGGACTTCAGATTTGGGGAGGACTGCTATGTGTGTGTGTCTTTGGATGCATGCATGTGTACTGTTTTGGTTTAAAACATATAGGTATGTATACATATATATGTACCTGAGATATATGTGTGCATGTACAAATGAGATATTATATATACTCCAACATAGGGATGTGTACACACATGCAGGGAATACCTTGCTCTCTTTCCCAATGCCAAAAACTCTAGCAGAGAGTCTGTATCATATGGTTCTCATATAGTGCAACATTTATAGCATTGGTTAAGTGCTGAGCACAACATGAACACTTAACAGATACTAAAAATGTTTTTTAACTTTAAGAGAGATGAAGTTTAAAAATCCAGTCCATTTGAAAGGGTTTTAAGTGGCATAAAAATTCAAAGAAATAGAGGCACTGTTTGGTTAATTAGAGCATCTTCTAGTAAAACCTCGACATGGCTGACTGAATGTTAAGTGGCAAAATGGCAGCTTTTACAAGATAATCCTGAACACAAAAATTCCTGAGACAGAGGAAACTATTTGGAAGTATTTCTCTCTAAAAGAATTCAAAATTGTGCGGCATTTTCTAACTTTTATTATTTCTCCCTGAAGAATGGAAGATGGAAAGAGTAACCACTAGAATTTCTTTGAATGACTGAGAAAATATTTTCTTAAAATAGTTTACACGTGGAAAGAGGTGCATGATATTGGTAGCACAAGAAGGAAGGAAAGAAAGAAGGGAGGGAGGGAGGGCCAGATGGAGGGAAGAAGAGAGAGAAGCAAAGAAACAAAAAGAAAAGAAACATTGTATCTGTGAATAAACTCCAGACCAAATGAAATACTTTTCATTCTTGGGTACTCTCCATTCATGAAACTTCCAGAAGCATTTCCATAATTGAATAGACTATCATAGTCAAAGGAACTTCCATAGTATCCTTGTCCAAAGGCCAAACTACTCTAAGGAGATTTAAGACATGCCCTTGGGGTAGCATTCAGGGATAAAGAACAAGAATGTCTGCTTATTTGCACATATGTCACTAAGACTGTAAAAAGCCCTCCTTCTCAAGAATATAATCTTTCCATACGCAGGAACAAGGAGGAAGAGAGAAAAGAAAAAATAGTCACATCTCAGCAGCTTGATCGTGCGCTTGAGAAAGACTTGACAGGCGACGCAGTACATCATGTCAATTTATTTCAAAAACCAAAATTTTGACGTCCTGTGGAGATGACATGCTGAAATTCACTGAGCTCAGGCTTAAGTGACTTCTCATCGTGTTGGTTTGGACACTATCCCTTTTTAACTCTTAATCTGCCTCCCATTTGCTGACCACTCAACAGGGAGAAACGAGGTAGCGCATCTCCTTGGCAGAATTGACGTAAAATGCCTAAACAGATAAATAATGAGGCCCAGGGCCTCGCCTGCAGTGAGGGTAAAATTTCTCAGCAGGTCCTCCCTTAGTGGTCTTCGACCCCCTATATATAGTAAGGACCTCCATTAACCAAACCAACTCACAGGGAGAAATGTCAAGGGCTGAAGGTAAAGAAGCCCATTGCCACCCTGCACAGAGGGGCGCTGGAAGAGGGGTGGCAGTATTTAACCACTTCAGTTCTAGAAAACGCAACCCAGCCCTCCCACCTCCCACCACCATCACCGCCTCTTGCTCAACACAGGCTTCAAAGGAGACAGACGGGTGAAGGGGTGGCTCACGGGCAGTGGGACCGAACACAGCCTCCAGCTGTGGGGGCCACCTGGCTAGCCAAAGAGCTGCGGTGGGGCTTCCGTGTGGCCCCAAATAAAGCCCACTTGCTGGTTAACCAGGGCCTTTGATCCTTGGAGTTTCCACTATCAGTGCTTTTTCCCCTTTTTTTCTGTCTTTCTCCAAACTTTGAAGATAATGACTCTTAAACATTTGCAAGTAATTAGAAGGTGTGGCTGCCAAGGAAAAGTGAGTATTTTTCTTTTAAATGGGAAGAGTAGGTGCTTTGCCCTTCACACATCTCTAATTATATCCCATGTGCTTATTTGGTCTCTGATAAACTGATCTGGCCTCCGTAGGAAAACCACACCTAGGAACTAATGAGTCCCTCCTACAACAATAATAGCCATTAGGAGACAAGTAGCTGAGTGTCATCATGAGTCAATTATTTACCATTTACGGACAACTTCGTCCTTCAACTTGCTTTGCAGTTTCAATTCATCAGCAGCTGAGGGGAGGGGACTGTATACTCCCCCCCCAAAAAAAAAGTAATTTAAAAATGAATTATATGCTGTCCCCCTTTTTATTATGCATTTAAACAACCTGACTGAAAAGTACTATGTCTAAGTTCATTCTTAGTACTCTTCACAGGGTATGTGTTTGTGCGTGTGTAATAAAAGGACACCTACATTTGAAATGTGTGCAATTCTCTCTTCTCCATTGCTAGTGGAAAAGGGGTCAGAAGGGCTAAAAGGAGAAAACATATAAATAAACCAACCAGCGGGATAAACCCCCTCACCCACAAGAACCACCCAACAGCTACCCTCAAGGATAAATGTAAAAGTGCTAGGTTGGCTTATTCAATTATTCTCCAACTTGACTGATCCATCCCTCAGGGTAGGTAACAGCAGATGATGAAATGGTCAAAGACGATCAATAACAAGCAAAAGGAAAAGCTCAGAGGACGCACAGAATTTTCTCACTGCTGCGAGTTTTATATTCTCCCCACCCAAGAATGTACATTGTTAGCTTACTTCATCAAGCCTGGCCTTATTTAAATCTTCTCTTTCTTTTTGAAATTACCTAACTCCATTGTGTGTACCACACATGCCAAATGCCTCTCTTTTGGGGGAGTAGGAATGCAAGGGGTGGGTAGGCAGAAGGAGCCATGATTTCTTCATGAACTTTCTTCCTATATTCCCCTAGCAGCTAGTTCCTCTGCTCCCACATTTATCATCGCCTGTCTTGTTTTGAGTTATTTATGTGTCTCTTTCTTCACCTGGCGGAGTTCAGTTGAAATGAGATGAGTAGCCCTGGCTGGATCTTCGAAGTTGCTCTTCTTTTTCTCTGGATGCTCCTGTGTTTCTGAACATCACAGACTCCTGACTTCTCTGGAACAACTGCTTTCCTAATCCAGGGTCACTTCCTAAAAGTTGCCCCAAACCCATCCCATCATTAAAATTTCTTAGAGAATTCTTGGGCCAACGTGCTTGGGAGCAGAGACTAAAAAATGCAAACCCCTGGGACACCTGGGTGGCTCAGTCTGTTAAGCATCGGCCTTCGGCTCAGGTCTTGATCCCAGGGTCCTGGGATCGAGTCCCACACCGGGCTCCCTGCTTAGCAGGGAGTCTGCTTCTCCCTTTGCCTGCCACTCCCCCTGCTTGTGTTCTCTCTCTCTGACAAATAAATAAACAAAATCTTTTTTAAAAGAATGCAAACCCCTGGGAGATAGATTTCTGTGTTAGTTCAGGACAAATGGCATCAGGATGAGGGCATACCCCTTTTCAATATGCTATCCCACACAAGCTCAATCCTAGTAGACATCCCGCATCCCCGATCTTACCTGGATTTCTCAAACCTCATTTAGATCAAGTTGTGAGGAGGTTGGTTAAGTGTTCCAAAGAGGCCCCTGAGGCTTCCAGAAACTTTCCATTCTTAAAATATCAGCTTGATGTTTCCTGGTGTCTTGGTTCATCAAAAGGTAATACATGTGTATTTCAAGCTATTTCCACCATTTGTCTTAATTTAAAAACACGTGTTAGCATGTCACATAGGTCTGCTTCAAAATATCCCAACTTGTTCTTCAAAGAAGTTGATCAAATTCTATACCACTCCTATCTTCATTAATGTAGTTGAAGAATACACTCACCAAAGTGACAAAATGAAGAGAAGAAAGCAAATAGACCCCTTTCAAAGGTCTTTTAAAGGAATAATTAGCATATAAAGAATTTCCTTATTAAAGTATAGAAGCACTTTAATAAATCCTCACATTATAAAAGATGAAACTACTGCAAAATATATATTAGCCAACATAATAATACACCTTTGTGTCTCTTAAAGGTTTTATAGATTTTTAAGATTTTCCCAAAAAACCCACAATTCAAACTTTAACACTAGCCTCTAAACATGAAATTCATGGACTAGATGCCACTACCTGAAGCTGAGGGCAGATAAAAAAAACAGTAGGTCCAGTTTTTACTTATACATTTAAACATTGTATTTTCTTTTACGAACTGTCTTAGCTTTTATCCCACACCTGTGGATTTTACCTGTTTCAAACATCTGTACCTAAGAATGCAGTGGGGAAATTGCGGTAATTTTCAAAAGATTTTTTTTAGACCTTATATAACAAATGTTCCCATTTGATTCTGACAGCACCGCGAGGCATTTTCCAGCTTAACTCTTAGAGAGTTTGTTCAGACTGATAGGGAGGATCTTATCTCTTTCCATGCTTTTTTCCCAACCAAAGACCATCTTTGACCTACCAGAAAGAAGCCGAATTGAAAAATGTAAGTTTTAGCACCTCACTCCATTAAATTAGGATGACTTGATTTTCAGGTTTGGTAAGAATGATAAATAATTTGGGCAATTCAGGCAATATGCACCTTACTACATTAGAAAAAGGAATTTTCAAGATCCTCAATAAAATTTGCCTTAGGTTTGTAGGCATATATATTAGAGATATATATGTAATATACATGAAACTTTTAATGTGATAGACATGAAGAAATAAAACATTAAATTAACTTTAATGTAGGTATAAATAATAGATCTTTATTGTTCAAATGGATGTTTTTCTTTTCCATCTTCAAACAGAGCCTGTTCCACATTTATCTATAGGAGCCCCTTTCAGAGAAAGGTGTTTTTTTTTTTTTTTAAGATTCATTTATTTATCCGAGAGAGAGAGCACATGTGAGCATGCAGTGGGGAGGGGCAGTGGGAGAGAGAATCCAAAGCAGACTCCACACTCAGTGTGGAGCCTGACATGGGGCTCAATCCCAGGACCCTGAGACCATGACCTGAGTCAAAACCAAGAGTCTGATGCTTAACTGACTGGGACACCCAGGCACCCCCAGAGAGACCATTTTATAATAAAACATCGGCAAGCACCTCTTCTGTGTCCAACCTCAGCCCTTGTCTTTATGTCCTACTGTTGGAGTTAAGACTCTCCCTGCCTTGAAGACATGAACAGACATTTTTCCAAAGAAGACATCCAAATGGCCAACAGACATAAGAAAAAGCACTCAACATCACTTGGCATCAGGGAAATCCAAATCAAAACCTCACTGAGATATCACCTCACACCAGTCAGAACGGCAAAAATTAACAAGTCAGGAAACGACAGATGTTGGCGGGGATGTGGAGAAAGGGGAACCCTCCTACACTGTTGGTGGGAATGCAAGCTGGTGCAACCACTCTGGAAAACAGTATGGAGGTTCCTAAAAAGTTGAAAATAGAGCTACCGTACGACCCAGCAATTGCACTACTGGGTATTTACCACAAAGATACAAATGTAGGGATCCGAAGGGGTATGTGCACCCCAATGTTTATAGCAGCAATATCCACAATAGCCAAACTGTGGAAAGAGCCAAGATGTCCATCGACAGATGAATGGATAAAGAAGATGTCATATATATACATATATATATATACATACATATATATATATATACACACACACACACACACAATGGAATTTTATGCAGTCATCAAAAGGAATGATATCTTGCCATTTGCAATGACGTGGATAGAACTGGAGAGTGTTATGCTGAGCAAAATAAGTCAATCAGAGAAAGACATGTATCATATGACCTCACTGATATGAGGAATTCTTAATCTCAGGAAACAAACTGAGGGTTGCTGGAGTGGTGGGGGTGGGGGGGATGGGGTGGCTGGGTGATAGACATTGGGGAGGGTATGTGCTATGGTGAGCGCTGTGAATTGTGCAAGACTGTTGAATCACAGATCTGTACCTCTGAAACAAATAATACATTATATGTTAAAAAAGAAAAGAAGAAGAAGATAGCAGGAGGGGAAGAATGAAGGGAGAGAAATCAGAGGGGGAGATGAACCATGAGAGACAATGGACTCTGCAAAACAAACTGAAGGTTCTAGAGGGGAGGGGGGTGGGGGGATGGGTTAGCCTGGTGATGGGTATTAAAGAGGGCACGTTCTGCATGGAGCACTGGGTGTTATACGCAAATAATGAACCATGGAACACTACATCAAAAACTAATGATGTAATGTATGGTGATTAACATAAAAAAAAAAAAAGACTCTCCCGGCCTTGTTGTAGGCAAGAGAATAGAGACATTTACCAACAAGGAGATGGGCTATCTACTGTGCATAGAAAAGTGAGAGCTGACTTAGATATAAAGTAGGTGGATAAGTAGGAAGATGGGAGGTGTGGAGGAAGGAAGGAAGGAGAAGAGAAAGAGCTTTGCAAGTAGGAAATTACATAAATAATTTCAGATATTCTGTTTTTTTAATCTATTTGTCACAGAAATAATAATTATTTACTTTGAGAACTCTACTACTGACAAATTATTTGACTATTATTAATTTTCATCATCTAATTCCAGAAAGGCTAGGTTAGGAACTAGAAATCTTTAAGATGCCCTCCAATTTGGGGGCACCTGGGTGGCTCAGTTGTTTAAGTGTCTCACTATTGATTTTGGCTCAGGTCTTGATCTCAGGGTCATGAGTTCAAGCCCCATGTTGGACTCTGCACTGGGCCTGGAGCCTACTTAAAACAAACAAAAAACAAAGATTCCCTTCAATTTTAGTCCTATAGTTACCCAGCTAATTAAAGAGTAACAACTACTCCCACGGGTTAGAAGTCAAAAACCATAGCCCCTGTTAACTAGATTTACGGTAGTGATCATTTTGCAATAGATACAAATATCAAATCATTATGCTGTACACCTGAAACTAATACAGTGTTATGTGTCAACTATACCTTGAAATACATATACACATACATAAAAACTGTAGCCCCTTCTAGAAAAACATTTTATGTTTGCCTTCAAGTGAATACACAACAGAACAAGAGAACTTACCACACTGCCGAAGTTGCAAAATGTTCAAAACCAGCAATATCTTTGGCCTCTATCACGTGGCGGTATTTGTCTTGAAATTGACAACCTGGGCACTTTCTGATCCTGACTGTGCTCAGATTCAGTCCTGGAACTCTGTATTTCTACTTTCAAGCGTCATAGCATTTGCTTTCAGGTAAGGTTCCTAAGAAGCATTCCATCCTCAGCAAAACCAAACAAATTTGGCTATTGAACGTTTCTATCCTTGAAACTTGTGTTTTGTTGAAAACCAGCCTGTAAAACAGATCGCCAAACCAGCTTTCTTGTACCAGTTAGAACTTACTTTTTTGCAGTCTTCCTTGTCAGCCTCTCCTTCCTTTGAATGCTCCTTGCTACTCACACTGACAGAGCTGTGGGAGAGATTTGTTTAGAGGACCATGTTCTGAAGCTCACCCCATCTGATCCTGCCAATGGTGGGAAAAGAGCCCAGAAAGTCATTCGCAGTAAAATACAGCCCAGACCATTTTATATTTGACATGTGGTAGGCTTAGTTTCCTTCAGTCAAGGTGTAAAAGCAACTATCCTCCACAATCGGTCTCAAAACAACATAATTTTAAAAATTCTGTTAATGGCCTTTCAGAGCTGGATTTCTAGCATTGCTTAAGTCTAGAACACAAAACTTACCATTTAAAAATTAAGATTGTTTTTTCCTCGTCAGCTATTTATGCTTCTCAACACATTATTTTGCTTATGGTTCTGCTGCTATAGTGATATTGATGGGTCATAAAAAAAATTGCAGAGGAGAAAAAATTCTGGCAAATTGATAGGATGATTACAAGTAAATAATAATTACACAATGGTGTAGTTTGTACTAATAAAATGTATTGTGCTTACTGAGCCTACAATTAGCACCGGCGTTTCTAATACCAGCCAAATTAATTTCATAGTTGACATTTCCAGCACAAAGTATCAGTAATTTGCAGTCTTGTGGTTGCTAATCCCAGCACCACCTACTGATGCTTAGGAGAATGTTCAGAAACTAACGACATTGAACTAAAACTTTGGAATTTTATTTTTTTATAAAATTATTCCATGGTTTTCTCTTTTCTTATTCTTTTAAAACTCCAACAGTTTCTTTGCTTCTTGGAGTCCTCTGAAGTACAATAAGTAAATAAATGATAAGTAAATAAATAAAAACTTCTTAAACACCCGAAGCAGAATCGGACTGCTGATTGCCCAAAATGGACTATTGCTCAAGGTGGCAGAAGGAGAGACTCGACGTTTCCACTTTTAGAAATCTTGGACTTGCATAAGCAGAGTAAATTTATAATAGGTTGTCTTTAAGAAAAATGCAAGGGTCCTGGAGCATGACAGGTGTCCCCTAAAGACTGGAATGTGGGAATGAAACCCTTCAAGCCCCTAACCGGGTGGATAGCCCAGAAAACTTGCCACACCTATAGCCTCTGTAGTACCGGAGAGAGTGAATGTTATTGTCATTATGGAACAAACACTGGAGGAGAAAGGGAGGCTACTGTGTTTATTATCGGATTCTTGGAGGTGAGAAGTAATGGTGAGTCTGCAAGTGGGAAGGGCACTTGTGAAAATCAGAATAGATTTTGCTGATACTAGGATGTGCTTCCTTCTGGTTCCGAATAGAGGGCAAGGCTGAAAGTATGCAAAGCAAGTATTTCCAAATGTGTCCCAGGATGAAATCATTTGTTTCATTTCCTGCCTGAAGTCACATCATACCTGGAAAAGGATGGGCAAGGGTGTACCACTTGGAGCTGATGAACAGTGGAAAGGAACGGCACATCATCTGCAAAGAGAACTGGTAAAACTTGGAGGTTCACTGAAAGATTCTGCCTGGAGATGGGTTATCTGGAGAGTAGAACAAGTGCTGACCTTTTCCCTACAGGTTTCCTTCTTACTCAATGTCAACATTGTTGCAGCAGGACTAGCAGGTGCGGTGGAAAGAGCCCAGAATCCTTAAGCTAAGATTTTATTTCGGGCTGTACTTCCATTGGTGTACTTGCTTTCTAGTTATCTGAATGAATAGATAACTGATTTTGAGACATTCTTTTTATTACATAAAGGTATTATGCTCTGGAAAACATTGGACAACTAAAGAAAATTTGGTACGTTTTGGAAACAAATTGTTGCAACGTCATATGCCCTTTTGGACCAAAACCTAGGTACTCTTTTTTGCATAATATATATAATATTTATATATAATACAATATAATAACTATATATTATATTTAATATAATATATAATATAGTAATTATATGTACATAACTATTATATAATTATATTATATAATTATATAATATAATATAACAAATATATATACAATAATATATTGTGATTTTTTGCATAATATACATTTATATATAATGCAATATAATAATTATATATACTATATATAATACAATATGCTACAATAATTATATGTACATAATTATTGTATTTCTCAAAAAATAAGGGTTTTTTTAATATAGGAAATCGCATTTTTTTTTCCACAGCACCCAGGCAAATTAAATAAGGGCTGTGCTCTGCTTCTCATTTTAAGGTGGAAGATGAAGTACAGGGAGAAATCAAGGCAGAAGCACATTGCAGGTCTCCTAACTCCTACTCCATGGTTCTTTGTGCTAATTTTTATATTGTCCATATGTTTCTCTGGCGATCTTGGCCATCTGTCCGTTGAACACAAATGACTTCCCTGTAGAAAGTTGCTTATTTAGAATCACAGACCATTAGACCTAAGAAGTCTCATTGCAGGAAAGTGGTGTTCACCTACAGAGGAAGTAACTGAAAGTAAAGTAAACTCACACAAGACTTTGTCAATGTCACATTGTTTATTAGCAATAGCGCCAAGCCAGAACCTAGGTCTTCTTATGCCAGGCCTTTATCTTAGAAGGTTGTCCCCCCAGACATCTTTTTTTTTAATACTGGAAGAATCAATGCATTTTCCTAAGTGCCAAACTTTCCCCAGTGAGAATCTGGTAGATAAAATAAAATTCAGAATTGCTTTAGTAGTGGACTTGGTTCAGAGTAAATTCATGATATCTCAGTTTACAAATTTGGTTATAACCGGTCTTAATGTCTTCTCTTATTTTTTACATTTCAGTTTTTCATTTCAGCCTACTACTCTGGACCCCTGAATTTAATTTGTTTTGGAGGTGCCTGTTTAATTTATCTTAACATCCGACCTTGTCATCCTTTTCTCTTGATTCTTTATAGTAAATGATCGGGATTGAGTGGTAAGCTTTTAATGAGAAAAGTCTACCAAATATACTTGTCTTTATCAGGCTAAAGACACTATAATATCTCTGTGCATTTTACCTGGCATTTCATACCTTGCCATTTCTGTTCAACGGTTTGTAAAATGGAAAATTTGTATCACATGCTAGCCAGACGTTACTATCCTTAACTTTTAATGAGTGTCAACAGTGCCCTAGGCACTACACAAAACACCAAAGGAGCACCACCTCTACATAGTCTATCTAAATAATAGATTGAAGAGCAGGTTGCACATGTGCATATATTTTAATCAATATGTGTTTACTGCTGCTGTAAACTACACAAAAACACAGCTACTCCCCAGATGTCATTACCACCCACAATAACCCAATGGGCATTCTCCCACTTTATGTCGTTAACTGTTCCTGAAAAGTTGCATGGAAATCAAATAATGTTGAAGGCTGTCAAGGAACCCATTATCCTATGAAGAACCCTTTTATGAAGCAATAGGTAGCATATTATTAACTTACTGAAATTTGGTATCAAATTCTGGGGTTTTCTCCTGTAGTCATCTACTCTGAATTCTGGGAAACAAAGAACTCATTTTTTTTTCATTCGACATTGTTAAATCCCCACTCTAGACAAGGCCATATAAAACAGAGGGCCTCATTTCAGAATAGGAGAAAAAAGCCATAGACATCCTACCATAGGGAAAGGATATATTACAACTGTAACAACTACTATAGGGGTGCTAGAAAAATTCACAGTGAAAAGAAAACTGACAACATATTAATAATGCATTTAACATAAATTCGAACATACTTTTTATATACAAAGAAGGGTGACAAATACTAGAAATTTGTCTAAGCTTTTAGTTTTATTTTTTTTTCCCTTTGGTTTAACTCTCTGGCAGCTACGTCTGGATGAAATATTTAAATCACAAAATAAAATTAGCCAACGTGGCCGGAGGGCACATGACCCTTTCATTCATTCGCCAGCTCCGCCATGACCGACGTGAACCGGTGGGCCAGCCGGTAAAAGTGGCTGTTAATTTAAAATAACCTGTTTGTTAATTGCTCTCAACCCAAGTTGTTCTGTTCCTGCACTCTGAACCCTAAAGGTAGTTTGGAGTAAATGTGTCTGGGACTGAGAAGTAATTAATGCAAGCAGGCAGCCTTGGCGGCCAGGAGCCAGGATGGAGCTGGCGACGCCCGGCCCTGGAGTCTGCGCTCTAAGGTACTGATCCTGCTGGTCTGTGGTTGGCAATTCCCCCCCTCCCCCCTTTTCCTTCTGCCGGCTGGTTGCAGGCTACAGCTGGAAGCCTCGGCCAGTGCGGGCTCTCCCAGCAGCCCTCTGGCGCACTGAGGTGATCAGTAGATAAAACCTTCCCAGAGGTCACAGCCGACCACAGCGGCGAGCAGGCAGCTCGGTTCCACGTACTAACTGCCTCTGCACCTGCCGTGGTCACCTTCGCGGGTCCCCCAGGGTTCTCCTTGTTGCTGAGAATCGTGGTGCTTGCTCGACCTTGGGCCTTGCAGCTGGCCGCCTTCCAGAAAGTTCCTCAGCTGACAAGGTGTGCTGAAGATTGCGTTCACGGCATTCAGGCACGGCGCAGGGGAGGGGAGGGGAGAGAGAAACCTCACCGGCAGAAATGATGCAAGTCTTCTGGCCGGCAGCCTCCCTCCCTGCCTGGCACCCAGAAGCCAGGGGCAGACCAGACCGCCGCCACCTCCGGAGTCCATGAAAGCGGCCAAAAAGACAAACGAAGAAAATGAACGAAGGAAATGCATTGTATTTTTCCAGTCTGTCAAGGCGTATTTCGATGCATGCTCAAAAAAAGAAAAAGGGAAAATAAAAAAAAATTAAAAATTAAAAAGAATTTTTAAAAAAGCCTGACCTGCCAGCTATTTAAACATGACTGTAACATTTTAAAACATAGGTGACACACACAGGGTTTATCTGATGGATGCTTCTCTAACTCTCTGAAGTCCTCAGGCCATCTGGGAAGTTATGTCAATTTATAATTTTCCAGTGACTCTGAGTGTGTGTGTGTGTGTGTGTGTGTGTGTGTGTGTGTGTGTGTGCGCGCGCGCGCATGCGCGTTCCCAAATATGGACCTGGTATCAGGGCGACGGTTGCTCGAATATGCCTTGGTATGGCTGACAGCAAAAATCGCACTCAAAGTTTGAGCTGAGGTGGAACCAGCCAGACTAGTTTTCCCACAACATGTGCTACACCCTCTGAGAAAAGCTGCTTTTTCTTGGCAAACTCATTTTTGCTTTAATGTAACAGGAAAGCATGTGTCATAATGGAGTGATTATGCCCAGTTTCACCAGGGCTGGGAATTGGGGGGTGGGGGTGCGTCAGGAAAAGGCTGGAGGAGCCTTTCCGAAGTTGAACCCAACACTTTGCCAAAATAATAGACTTTTGGTGAAATACTTGTATGGATACCATACCTTTTTATTTAAAGATCCCTCTTTCAAAGGACTCCTCATTATAGCTAGGTTTTGGACCTTAAATACAGAGCACTTGGGGTTTTTTTATCTTAAAACAAGGGTAATATTGGCCTACCCTTCCAGTAACTAAGTCAAGCAAAAAATTGTGTTTTGTTTCTATTTAAAAAAAAAGGAAGAAATGGGTTTCAAAGCCCTTTCAACCATATTTTGTTGTTGTTGTTGTTCGATCCTTAACAATAACCCTGGTGAGAAACTGTCTACTTTTTGCAGATGTGTCAAATGAGACTTGGATTTTTAAAATGACACGGACCCAGGCTAATAAATGGTGACACTGGGATTTAAACCCAGCTCTTCTGATTCCAGATGGCACGTTTCTTCTTTGCACTGAAAATTCTCCAGCTTTTCATAGCTTCTCTGGCATAGTGATAGTGCAGGGCCAGGCCAGCCCCTGCTCAGGATAGACCTATACCTGGGCCTGGGAATTGAACCAAACTGGCTTGAGAGCAGGGAGGGCGGGGTGCCCTCTGCCAGGACATTCATGCCCATAACAAAGTTGGCTCTTTGTCACCCTCTGTTAATCCATCATTGTCTTCTTTCTCTTTCATCACTGAGATTCAGGACCAGCCTTAAGGCAAAGGGAAGTGCCATTTCCACTTTGTATGTTTTTGTTGTCTTTAATTTTTTATAACTGTTTTCCCCCAAACAGGGTCACCAGCAGGCTCCACGTTAGGTTACTTATGTATTTCAACCAAAAACTTATTAAGGATTAAATATGTTCAGGACTGTGTAGGTCAGGGTTGCATTTCTATTTTATGGTGATTCACTTCCCATAAGTAGTAACTGATAATCATCCTCCAAGTTAAAAAAAAACTGTCTGAAATATATTACGAACTTGCCACAACACCTGCCTGTAGTTTTAAATTAAGGTTTCCCTTCTCCAAATCACTCAAAGGACTAACAGTCATTTTCACAGCTATGAGGTTAGAAGAAGCCTCCCTCCCAGATCAGATTCCCAGAAAGATGTTAAAATTCATCTTCTGAAGTTAATACAATTCACTCACATTCCTTTAATACATGATGATTCCCATTTCTGCTCTCCCCATTTTTAGAGTCACTCCTTACGTTCTCGAAGCTTCCCTTCTGTCCCGCATCCACTGCACCCCTTTTATCCTCTCAACTTTAAAAATCTTCCTAAAGTCCTGCTTCCTCTCTGAGGTCTTCCATGACTAAGTCATAAGGAGGCCATCCGTGAAGGCACGCCCTTTTGCACAATAACACAACGCGCACACAATCTGGAATATGCAATCCAAAAACCATCTTTCACCAACCTGCCAAGCTCTTCATCCCTAGATGGAAAGATAAAATTACATGTGACAGCTGAGCAGTGCTCAGACACGGGTTCCCAGCTAAGACTCCCTTGTATTTACACTGTACCGCTCTTCCAAGATGCCCAAAGTACACCGTAAGTACCTTGCACATTTTTCACAACTTCTCTTTGACATAGGTTGTCAACAAACACCATTATTCATAGATAGGACCCAAGGGCGACACAACTTTTGGGAAGTTGGGCAGCTAACTACCAGAGACAGAGGACAGAAATTCTGCACCAGACCACATGCTCAGAGCAAACCATGCACATAGCAGGAACTCCAATAAAATACAGTCAGTTGAAGGACAGAGCAAAGTAGTCAAGGGAAGGAAGGAAGGAAGGAAGGAAGGAAGGAAGGTAGGAAGGAAGGAAGGGAAGGAGAAAACCAGAACAAACTACATTCCATACCACAAATAATTTCTGTGAACAACTCCTACGTACATTCAAAATGATGGTTAACAAAATAAAATTGGCTCCAGTGTAAGACACTCTTTGCTTGGAAAGCAGCATCTGGGCCAACAGTCACTAAGGCAGAAAGGGAAGAACAGAGAGAGGAAAGGCACAGTCCTGCCAACACCCTTTCCTTTCCCTGGCCTCCATGGGAAGACACCACTTAACTCACCTGAGATTTCTAGACAAAGGTCACTCAGTTTTGCTAAGCACATGAACAAATCTTTGGTACTTTTCAGGACAAAAGAGGAGGAACGTTGCCTTTATGACCTCTCTATGTGAGACCAGACTGAAACTCAGGGCTGCAAGATACTTAACCTTATACCGCTACCACCTTTTCTTTGACACAGAGTGGATCTTTTTCACATTAATTTTGTTTTTGTTTCATCTATTTAAGGATAATATAAATAATAACACATTTCCTACAGCAGAAACCTCTCTAGTACTTCTGCTGATTACAACACATGCTCTATTAAAATGAAAGGCTCTCCTCCATATTCAGGTCAGGCATCATGGCTGGATGTGTTCCAGAATGCTGCGGCTCATTCGTCATATTAAGTCAGGTGCCCTTCATGGTGACTCTCATTTGACTGTATCTGGACCACTGATTTCAGCGGAAGTCTGTGAGAAGAGATGATCTCATCTCAGGCTTCTTAAGTACACTGTAAGAAAAAGACATTTCCCGTATCTCTGTTTCTACTTTGGATGCCGTTCCTTTAAAAGGTGCCCTTCTTTGCCAACAATTGCACTACTAGGTATTTACCCCAAAGATACAAATGTAGTGATCCGAAGGGGCTCCTGTACCCCAGTGTTTATAGAAACAATGTCCACAATAGCCAAACTATGGAAAGAGCCCAGATGTCCATCGACAGATGAATGGATAAAGAAGATGTGGTGTATATAATATACAATGGAATATTATGCAGCCATCAAAAAAATGAAATCATGCCATTTACAATGACATGGCTGGAACTAGAGGGTATTATGCTAAGTGAAATAAGTCCATCAGAGAAAGATAATCTCACTCATATGTGGAATTTAGGAAACAAAACAGAGGATCATAGGGGAAGAGAGGGAAAATAAAACAAAATCAGAGAGGGAGACAAACCATAAGAGACTCTTAATCATAGAAAACAAACTGAGGGTTGTTGGGGAGGGTGGGGGAATGGGGTAACTGGGTGATGGACATTAAGGAGGGCACATGATGTAACGAGCACTGTGTATTATAGAAGACTGATGAATCACTGAACTCTACCTCTGAAATAAATAATACATTATATGTTAATTGAATTTAAATAAATTTTTAAATAAAGAAAAAAAATGCCCTTCTTTGTATTGATGTCTTTTGTACTGAGGAAATTCATTCATTCAATAGTAATAAAGTCTCGGGAGCCTGGGCAGCTCAGTGGGTTAAACATCCAACTCTTGATTTTGGCTCAGGTCGTGATCTCAGGGTCCTGGGATCAAGCCCCAAGTTGGGTCCATGCTCAGCGGGAAGTCTGCTTCTCCTTCTCCCTCTCACCCTCTCCCTACTCCCTCTCTCTCCCTCTCTCTCTCTCTCTCTCTCTCTCTCGCTCTCGCTCTCCCTGAAATAAATAAATACATCTTTTTAAAAAGGTCATAAAGTTTATGATTTTAGCAGCTTCCAAAGATGGGGGCAAAGGGAAAGCAACATATTCCTTTCTTTTCAGTGAATAAAGATCAAGAGCTGTTTTTTCCATGTCATTATTGCTGACATTTCTATTCTTCCCCCATTTTAATCTAGAGATTCAGATTTACTTTATTTCTTGAGTAAGTCTCATTTTTTTCAAGCATCCTTTCAGAAATTTAGAGTCAACATCAATATGCTCTGTATGAAGTATAACTTCCTCACCAAATATTCTATAGAAACTTTTTTCCATAAGTTTCACAAAGCATTTTTATGGGAGTTATTCTTTTTTTCTGAAGTCTTTGAAAAGAAACTAAAACTTGTTCTCCAGGTAAATATTTCTGTCTGATAAAGAAAGAAAAGATTTTCTCATCTTCCTTCCCTTTTAATTTCACTGTTGCTTTAAAAAAATGTTTTTTTGTTTTTTGGGGGGTTTTTTGGTACAGACACTCTCTTAACATCTCCCTTGTGCTCTGTAGGTTTGACCTATGAGAGTACCCATGCCCCCCTCTCAGGCATGAGGGAGGGCCCCTATCATAAGCCAACAAGGACCTCAAGAGCTCCGACACCCCGCCCCAGGGAGGAGAGGACAGATTAACCTTTTGCCCCCACCTCTCCCACCCCATCTCCTCAGAGTGTCTCTGCTTCAGTTTCTCATCAGTCCTGAAGGAAACTTCTAGACTCTCCCCTTTTCTTCCACACTCATGTCCCCTTCAGCTCCAGGGCTCTGCTTGTGGGGATGGGGCTGGAAGAAGAAAGAGAGAGGAGAGATTATAGTGCTCATCATCTCCAAGTGGGTTCAAACTCAATGCTAAGGTCAGCATCAACTTCCAAGCAGCTCCCAAGGGACCCTCAAGGGAGACTATTCTTCCCAGGCAGTGCGCCTGCCTCAGCATTCCTGACAGAGCCCACCTCCTGGCAGTTCCCAATCTTCCTTCAAGGAACCCTCAAAACACTCCCCATGTTTCCTCCCCTCTTTTCCTGTTTCTGCCTTCAACATGAAAACCAAAGGATTCTGTGGGATTCCTTTCAGATGTCCAGCTAAGGGACAGGAAGTTGCGGGCAGATGAGCATCAAACAGAAGCAATGTCAGAACAGCCAAACATACTTTCCAGTATTTAGGACTTGATGGGAGGTTCATATCTCCCCCTAAGGCATTGCTTATAAGCCCCCAGTCTGAGGCTTAGCTGAGAGTACCTTACATAAGAACCCAAAACTAAAGCAGAGTAAATGCATCTAAAGATTGGTGCTACCATAGAAGTGCTAAATTGAGTTAGAGAAGGGTTTTACTATTTTTCACTGAATAGAAAGCTTATATGTGGAATCTAAAAAACAAATGAATAAACAAACAAAAAGAATCAGACCCTTTTTTTTAAGATTTTTTTTATTTATTTATTCATGAGAGACAGAGAGAGAGAGAGAGGCAGAGGGAGAAGCAGGCTCCCAAGGAGCAGGGAGCCCGATGCGGGACTCGATCCCATCATGACCTGAACCGAAGGCAGACGCCCAACCATCTGAGCCACCCAGGCGCCCCAGAATCAGACCCTTAAATACAGAGAACAAACTGATGGTTTCCAGAGGGAAAGTGGGGTGGGAGGAATGGGCACAATGATGAAGGGGGGATAGGAGATACAGGCTTCTCGTTATGGAATGAGTAAATCCTGGGAAGAAAAGGCACAGCAAAGGGAATATAGTCAGTGGTATTGTAACAGTGTTGCCTGGTGACAGATGGTGGCTATACTTGGAGTGAGCACAGCATGCCATACAGAGTAGTGAAATCACTATGTTGTATCCCTGAAAGTAATGTAACATTGTGTCAACTATATGCAAATAAAAAAAAAATTTAAAGAAGACAGTGCTGTTAGACTCACAAGTGGTCACAAAGGTGGATTGCCGATGTGGTTGGAGAGCCGAGGGGCTATCTTGTTATCCACTCCACTCCTTTGGTTGAGTGGGCGCTGCCCATCCTGGTGGCCAGGGACTTGAGACTGCAAATAGCCCCGATAAGAAGGCTGATCGGATGGAAAGCATCAAAATGAATTGCCTTCATTTATTTTAATCCACAAAACTCCACTGTTAGACCCATCGGGAGAGAAAAGGCCAAAGTCACAGGAACATAAAACAGGGTTCAAACGTCCAAGTCATTTCAGGGTACCAGGTGAATTTTTTCAAAACAGTTTTTCAAAAACTCAAATCCTTCCCTAAGCCCTGTCTCTGCATATTTATGTACTGTTAACTCACCATATAGTTCAACTACAAGTAGTTAAATGTTAATTAGAACTAGGTCACACCAATCAGCTTTGTAAAACGTAAAAAGGTGCCAGGTAGGGTGTCCCCTGTCCTGGCCAACTGACAAGCCTTTTCCCATCAGTAGTCCATAATTTAGGATGTAGCCTTAGGTGGTTCTTGATCATCTCATTAGAGCTGCAGTGAGAAGCTCACTAGAGATTTAAATTCTCAAGCATGAGGCCCCTCGGGCTAAGGTGAAAAAGCCCAAGAACTCAATGCCATTACCCCATTAAATGTGGGATGAAAAGTAAGCCGGAAATGAGCTGGTTTGAAAAACTGGCTGAAAAAAGGAACTGAGAACCACCCAGAACTGGTCCCTCCCGTGAGGATCTGACATTTGGAACACAATGCTATATAGCAAGGGCTCAACTCAGAGATATTCTAGAAATGAGTAAGAAAAGGCAAAGATTCCTAGCACAGGTTACCCATTATTCTCACGATCCAGATAGCAGACCCTATTAGACAAAATGAAGAAAACAGAGAAAATTAAACATCTAAGCATATGTTCTACCTAAGATTAAGTTTTGAGGCTTTGCTTGTTATTTCATTGTACTCCAAGTCCATTTACAGACTGCTAATTGGCTTGAGACCTTCCCCTAAGCCTTTTCCTTTATTCTTTTCAAGGATAGCCAAGGTATCTTTATGATGCCCAAAAACATGTAGTTGGGATAAGTAAGAGGTAATTCTAACAGTACTTGAGTAGCTCAGGCAGTGGCCCTGATAACTCAAAAGGAAATGCTTATCTAATTTTAAAATAAAACAAACAAATTCAAAAAGTTATAAGCCCAAGGACAAGATAAGGAGATGAAAAGAGAATCCTTTTATTTAAAAAACAAACAAACAAACAAACAAACAAAAACAGTCCTTGGTACAGTGCCAACATTAAAGATATGCTAAAAACAAAAACAAAACCCTCCATCTTTGTAGGAAACTACAAACTCAACAAAATCGAGGGACTATAAGACAGAGATTTGGATGGCTGTTTTCTCCTAAACACTAAAATCCCATGTCTAAGGTGCTCCAACTCCTAAAAGACAGCTTCCCCAGTACCCACAAGAGATGCCCCATTCAGGAGACTCTAGCGGAGACCAGCTTTATGCAACTTCACTTACTGGAAGGTTAGTGCCCCTAGAGATGACCTCTTGAAGTGAAGCAGGTTAAAAATAAACTCTAGCCAACCCTAAATTAATCTAATGTTACACAATATGAAAAGTCCTTGAACACAATCTCATCATGGACGTGGCTCAAGTTTATTTAAGTAACTAGATCTCTACCCGTATTGTTTGGGCTTTTTGCCACTGTTCGAGCAGTGGAAATTCTACTTCTCAGAGCATCATTATTAGTCTTGCTGTAGGATATGGTGGTGGTTTAGATGGGAGATTTTCAGAGTGGCATCAAGAAAAAAAAATTACGTATTTTCTTTTATGTGTGTGTGTGTTTGTATATATAGACACATACACACCATATCATAGAAAGAGCACTGGACTAGTTGAGTATTGCCCTAAATATTTTCTGTGGAGCACAAGTAAACCAGAAAATGGTAATAGGCTCTTGCCTATTCCCAAACCCGCATTGTCCATTGGTGAGATAGACAATAAGCTTGGAGAAACCTCTGTCCCCTACAAGCATAGCCAAACCTACTAGCAGGAGTGGAATTTTTAAATTATCTTTTTCACAGAATGGACTCTTGAGATCTCGGGAGAATTTTTTAAGTTCACAACAGGACTCCATAAAAATTAGTCTGAATATCTTGTAAGAACTCTCATTTATATCTTAATACAAGTGATAATGTCAGAGTCTCTCAGACATTGACTTTTTAAATTTTTAAATAAATCTGTTAACCATTGAAGGGTGAATAAAAAAAAAACAGTTATCATTTATTGAGCATTTATTATGTACCAGCCATGGCTTTAAGTCCTTAAATGGATTAGGTCATATAATGATCACACAACTCTATGAGGAAAGAACTATTTCAGCCCCATCTGAAGATGAGGGACCCGAGGCATTAAAAACTAGGTATTTTCCTAAGGTAACACGGCTAATAAATAGCAAAATGGGGGTTTGAATCCAGATAATCCATTCTAAAGCTATGCTTTTCCCACTCTGAGAGTTCTGAAAAATAAAAATAATTACATATGGTAATAAGGAACCGGTTCCTTTCCTTGCATAAAAATTATGATTTTATTTCCTCTCAACAGAGGCAGTGAAGTGTAGTGATTAAAAGTGCAAATCCTGGCAGTAGATTGCCCATGTTGTAAATTCCCACCTGCTACTTACCATTCTGTGACCTGGTGATGATAAACTCTGTGACGTGGGTAAGTTATCAAATTGTTCTGTGCCTCAGTTTCTTCATGTATGAAATCAGCATAATGATCATAATTGTTCCTACCTTATAGGGTCGACGTGAGGTTCAAATAAGTAACACAGAGTACAAATAAGTATCACATAGTAAGTGCTATCTAAGCATAAGCCATTGTCACTAAGAACTGTAGAAAAGAAAGCGTTCATCTAAAATGCTCTCAAGAACAATCGCTGAATACATAAGCATTCCTTTCCATGGAGTATTCCCACATTTCCAAAAGTCACCACTAACACAGGTGCTACTCCAGAATGCTGAACCCCTCTTCCCATAAAGCCCACATTCTTTCCAGGGTGACGGTAGAGCTCACGGGCACCGCTGGTGAGGAAGGAGTGAGTGAGCAGAGGGAGGACCGCCCCAGAGAGCAAGGGGCTGACCATCGCCATAGGCACAGATGGTGTCAGGAATTGATTTCAAATCAGGTTCTTAAGGATAATGTTGAGGATAATTATAATCATTATTGTTATTGTCATTATACCTTGCAATTACCTTGGCTTAATTAATTCAAGCTTGTGAAGTGCTTTGAGATCCTCAGATGAAAGGTGCCAAGTAGAAGGGTCATTATTTTTCTACTGCTCCTTTCATCCAAGGTGATTATAGCTCTTCATAAGCATTAATTAATCCTCATAAGAGCCCCAGAAAGTAGATAAGTGTAGGAGTCATCCACACTGGGTCCAAGAGAGACATTTATCCAAGGGGTTTAGTGTTCGTCTGGCTGGTGGGAGGCCCCCAAATCACAGGACTTTGTGACTGGAGCACCCGAAATTTGTACAAGTGTGTTTTCTGAAGGCTTGAACAAAATTTGAAGGCTTGGCTCAAATTTGTCACGCCGAATTTGTAACAATTCATTGAGGACCAACACAGACATGGTCCCACTTTTAGAAATTAATATTCAGGTTATAACCAGAGAGGTATCCTCACCGTCTTCATCATGAGGTGAGGAGTAGAGAAAAATAAAACCGTCCTCTATTATGTTTCAATGGCCTCACAATCTGATAGTCAATGAGACATTTTGTCGCATTCTGTGGTAAAGGATTTGCCCAAGGTCACAAAACTATGGAGCCTAAACAGAATTGGCCTTACTTCAAAACCATAAACTGAGTTTGATTTTCACTAAGATCTATTAATTGTGGTCTTTTTCCCTGCTGTGAATGCCCCCACTCCAGGATGAAGAGTGCTTTTGAACAAAATCCTATGAGACAGGAATTGTATAGACACAAGTTAATACCCTTTTGATAAAACTTCTGGGGAGATTTCTCTGACTTCCACTATGTTTTTGGCAGAAATATCCAAGGAGCAAAAGATTTGTGACAAGCAGTTTGTGTATCCCATTGACTCCCAGGGAAGAGAGCACATGTGAGAAAGGATTTTGAGGGATGTTGAATACACTTGTTTTCTTTGATTATTGAAGCACTGGAGTTTTTGTACCTTTGGTTTAGAACTAGACATGAATGTGTGAGATCCTAGTTTATGTCAGGCTGGGTCTTAAGACTATAGCAGGAAACAAGGCAGTCCCTGTCCCTGATGTCACAGAGCATCCTCTGCATAGTGTCTCTGTCTTCTTTTTGGCATGTGGCCGCGTCCTGGGCGCAGTACCAGTAGGGCAGGGGTAGATGAGCTGCCTGACCCATTTGGTGCTGGACCCTACTTACCTGGTACAACAAACATAATTATTGCACAAGCAGAGATACCAATGACTGTTCTTGTTTTATTACTATTACTGTTACTATTGCTGTTATCATCAAATACAATAACCTTATAATTACTATTGGACATTCACCAAGAATTACAAAACAGCCTCAAAACAGGCTCCACCAAGGCTGTATGACTTCGAGAGGCAGAAAATGAAGCTCCATCTAAGCCCCACAATTTGAATGGCCAGAAATCTGTTTTGTCACCACAGATTGCTTTCCTAAGAATATACAGACTTCATCACTGAATGTGTCTGCAAGCCAAGGGTTTGCTTTCTCTGTTGGGAGAAGAAAATCCTTTGAGACACTGTAATATTGCCTTCCTTGGAACTTCTTGGCATATAGTAAGTGCTCAGTAAAAGTGTGTTGCCCTGAAACGGAACTATGTTAATGCGTGTATTCTAGGTGGCATATTTTATGTAGGGTTAAAATGCCACTAAGACATATATTCATTTTTAAAATGTACTTCACTGTTAAATTCATGATCTCTACTTTAGATGGAATTGGGCTCTTTCCAATGGTGCTTCACCAATTGCCAGTTGTCATCGTAGTATCATGAATTGTCATAATCGTAAGACTTGTGCATCATCTCAACGAAGGGCTGATTTCCCATCAGCCACTATGTTAATCACAGCATGTACAGACGTCCTAAAATGAGGGGACAGATGACACCCTGAAAGACCCAGCTTGCAATGCTAGCTCAACCCATGACATGGCTTCTTTTCCAATCTCATCAGCTCGTTAAAGACTGAAACTATTCCTCCAAGGCAAATATGAAATGCTCTCGACAGATGTGTTTAAGGCAAATCTTTGAGTATATATCACAAAGGGTGACAGTGTGGGAGGACCCAGGTAACATTAAATAATGCTAAACTTAACCGAGTAACAAGAAAAATTACTCTTGCTCACTTAATTTTCATCTCTAAAGGGTTCCACTGCTTTACTTAATAACTTAAGAAATAGTCCATCGAAGTTGCTTAGATCTAATTAGTATGAAATAACCAGGCCTGCCTATTTATTTTCTGATACTCTAAGCATCTTCTCATTAAGAGCAACTTTAATTTGTTTGGTCAATTAACCTAGGAATGTACTAGATAGATTTACCTGCATCCAGCTCACCTTTCCCTAAGTAAAAACCAAGGAAAAATATTGTGACCATAATTCTCCATTTGCCCCTGCAGAGCCATACTTCACGCCTCTTTGTCCTGTTCTATGTGCTGGGTGGCTCACCTCTGTAGACCATACCTCATGGTTTCCCTTGGCCTCTGGCTTCCGGCTGGGTTTGGTCAATGGGAGGTACCAGAGGAATCTTAGAAAGAGGAAGTAGAGAGAGACTGGTAGATGGGGGAGCGTGGTCCCACTCCTTCCCTTAGGGTCACAATTTTGACAGTAGTGCCTCCCTTTGACCACAGGCAGCCCCCTTCCGTGCCTCCTGCTCTCGTCAGGTTCTAGTAACACTGCCCTCTCCCCTTACCCTTTTTAGTGCAGGTGTGGTAATGGCCTTCTCTGTTGCTAGACCCTGGATGCTTCATCATTTCTTAAAGATTCTCTTAACCCTGTCCCCTACTTCTCTAAACAGTCCCTTTATTAAATTCACTTCACTTATTCCTTTGAGTGTTCCATACATGTATCCTGCCAGTATTCCAACAGATACAAATCTCCTTGAGTTCTTCACAAGACGACCCCTTTCCTGCTCTATGGTCCTTGGATCTGGCATGATAGAATGCACCAGTTGCAATAATGAGCAAAGATGTATATACATAACAAGAATGTGCCTTATGTTAATATAAATATCCACAGGGTTGTAACTAATCATGCACATTCTGCCACTCTTACCCCAGGTAGCTGTTTGCTAAATTGTTCAACAATGGCCTGGGTTAATATTAATAGTGGTCTTCTATCCTGGATATCAGCTTGACTAGCCACTATTATCTCTCACCGAACAGGAAGGTTCTACACCAATTTGACAGAGGGATAAGGATTTGTCTGCCAGTTCCATGTCTCTCTAGGCCAATACCCAGACTCATATGTTTTAAAGAAAGCACCCCTTAAATATGCTTACACACATGTACAGACACACACACACACTTCTTAAATCAGAGGGTCTGGTACAGTGGTTTTCTTCTCATCAAGCTAACTTGGAATGTGCTCTTCCAGACCATGTCTGAACTCCAGTGTCACCCCCACACCCCACCAGGTCATGCTACGGTGCGATAATAGTCTCCCCTCTGAAGCTTCCTGAACCCATCTCCTTCCTTTCTCCTGGGCATCTATTCTAATCGACCTTGGCTCTTGCTTTTAGTCCCTAATCCAAATTCGGCCTCCAACTGACCTAGAAGGTGCCTCGTGTCCCACCTGTGATCACTACAGACCTCCTGAATGCCTCCAGCCCCCACCCCCCAATTTCTGAATCTCATCTGTCTAGGTGCCCTGTTGCCATAGTCTACCCAGCCCTTGGGCTACCACGTTACCACATTTGGGCTTCCTGGTGCTGCTTTCCTGATCCATGACTAGATGTGATACTTGAAGATGGAACCATAAGTGCTACCAACTTCGTTTCTGTGTCATCCAGATCCTCCACACCCACAGCCTTCCTCCCATTGCCCCTAAACAGTGCCTGACCTATCTGAGTCGATGGGCCCCATGACGCTTTCCTAAACTGATCCTCCTTGGACCCGTGCTCTCAAAGAGGCTGTAGAACAAAGAGTAAAGTTCTGGAAAGGCCACAAGAGGATATAATATGTACTGGTTCAAAGCATCCCACAAGGCAGTCAGTGGCTGCTTTGATGTGACAGAAAAGCTGGTCTGACACTACCCTGTGGAAACTCTTCACAAAGCATTTTATCTCACTGGATCTAATTTTTTATGCAAAGGTGAAGGTTAAAAGCCAGACTCTGCCTCAACTAGTTCATTACAAATATGAGCAAACTATTATTTGGAGACTAGAGGTATATCAAGTGAAACGAATTACACAGAAGCTTATGTAAGGAATGGATGATACATCTTGAAGGCAAGTCCCATTACCCCTTAAAGTTGCCACCAGATGAATCATTTTCCTGAATGTACTTGAGTGGCATAAGAAACTTGACAAAATGAAGACTCTTATTCAAGAGTAATATATACCCCGTTGTTGACTGTGTAATAATTCAATTGACCAAAGCAATATGTAGAATATGTAACAATTGCATAGCCCAGCACCTGATAAACAGGAGTCTATTTCATACATTAGTAAATGCTGGATCCAATGTTCATTTACACTTGGTGGAATGATCATCAGAATGTCTGCCAACTCATCCCAAAAGATACCTCCTGGCTATGGCCATCACTGGTCTACATGTTGTCCCCTGTAACCCTACCCACCTTTGGCCGGTGTTAAGTGGGTGAGGAATAAGCACTGGACCCAGAGGGACCCAAACCAGAGACTGAACAAAACCCATGTCCTGGAGCCTCGTAATGAACCTGTCCGATCCAATTCCCTCTTGGGGATTAAAAATAAGGGCACTGGGCTACGAGGCTGTCTGGGCCTAGCAAGAGCCAAAATTATGAGAGAGCAGAAACTCTGGATGAGCAGACATATGAAGCATAGCTGAGTCACTTTAATAACAGAGCACTTGAGTGATGAATCACAGTGCCGTGCAGCTCAGATCGAGAATCACTGTCTCACTTAAGCCTGTGTAAAGCTCAGCCATATTATAGCTCTGGATCTTAGAGTCCATGACAACCATTTCCTTACACTGGCTGCTTCCTTACAAAGCTCCTTGATCTGGCTTGAATGGGTCTCTGTTCTTATTAAACAAAAAGTGATCTCAAGCCCTGATTTAAAAAAATATAGGCTTATGTGCTACTCTAAAGTTTTAAAAATCAAAGCGAATATTTCATTCCCTGTTTTTTTTTCTCAGAGCAAAATGGAAAAGCCAGAACAGTCAATATAACTATTATGTGCTCCATACCACAAAATATCTGCATAACACTGAATTTCGAGGATGATAAAGTATGAATTGGTCCTTACATGTGGATTATACAGGTAACTGCCTAACCTGTGTGATGTTTGAGGGGAAATGAAGGGTCTTCAGCCATGCACAGAAAATCTCTAAAGTATAATGCTTCAAAACCCAGAGTTTCATTTCTTGTGTTTGATCATTTGATTTATTTCATAAAAATAGTCAAGGGTAGGACTCTTGGGTGGCTCAGTCGGTTAAGTGTCTGCCTTTAGCCCAGGTCATGATCTCAGGGTCCTGGGGTAGAGCCTCTCCTCAGGGTCCCTGCGCAGTGGGGAGTTTGCTTCTCCCTCTGCCTCTGTCCCTCCTTCTACCCCATTTGTGCTTGCTCTCTCTTTCTCTCTCTCAAATAAATAAATAAAACCTTTAAAATGTATATATTTACTTTTTTAAAAAAAGGGTTGAGAGAGACTTAATTCTTCAATGACTGGTAGTCATTTACACCTTAGTAAGATTAAAGAAGCATTTTTGTTGAAGGCAAAGAAAAGACAGCCTGAGCGCTCTCAAAGAAAGGTAAAATGGAGATAGTGCAAAGTAAGAAAAAAGACAAAAGATTAGCAAGCTGACCTCACACCTTGCTGTGTTTCCTAAAACCAGACCTCACAGTTTCAGGGAGAGACAATGCCCAGCAACTTTCACTTTGGTGCTGCTTATTAAGAGTAAACCCATGGCTTGACTGGCCTTCTAAATCAAGCTCACATTTGTTGAACTACTTCCCTTCCCCTCACCTACTTACTCTTCCCACCAAAGCTCATCTGTCCCATTTGCTTCTGACTGTCCCAGCAGCCCCCCCTTTTTTTTCTGAGTATGAAAGACAGCAAGCCCCACAGGATTGTTATGACTCATGCTTGGAAGCCAGGATGAGTGCCGTGCCTCTTTTTAAAAGATAATTACAATACATACAGCACTAAAGTCAGTCATCCAGTATTTTATTTATTGTCTTTGTAAGCAGATGGTCCTCAAAGTGTTTAAGCACATTTGAACATGCAAGATCCATTATTTATTGCATGCATGGCCAACAGAGGCGGAACTTCGCGTGGGCCATTAGCAGGTACAGAAGGAGAGAACACCATAAGGCAACTGGCTTCCATGACGCCAAAGAGAAAGACATCCTCTGGACACATTAGTTTCCTAGTCACAGCGCTGTGGGACCAAAGCACACCTCCGTCTCCACCAGAAGCACTTTATAGATTTCTCTGTGTGTGAAAGTGAATCTGTCTCTTTTTGTTTGGCCAGAATTCACTGGCAAATATGCAAGTTTTACAAGGAGAAGAAAGAAAAAGAAAGGAAAGAAAG